>NW_028277097.1:6666666-6969696 GCF_059951505.1 Python bivittatus
GCAGTCTCCGTCTGCGGTGATCTTGGAGCCCAAATAAATGAAGTCTGTTACTGCTTCCATTTCTACCCCTTCTATTTGCCAGGAATTGATGGGTCCAGATGCCATGATCTTAGTTTTTTTAATGTTGAGTTTCAAGCCAGCTTTTGCACTCTCCTCTTTCACCCTCATCAAGAGGCTCTTTAGTTCTTCTTCACTTTCTGCCATTAGGGTGGTATCGTCCGCATATCTGAGGTTGTTGATGATTCTCCCTGCAGTCTTGATTCCGGCTTGTGATTCTTCCAGCCTGGCATTTCTCATGATGTACTCTGCATATAGGTTAAATAAGCAGGGTGACAGTATACAGCCTTGTCGTACACCTTTCCCTATTTTGAACCAATCGGTTGTTCCATGACCGGTTCTAACTGTTGCTTCTTGGCCCACATACAGATTTCTCAGGAGACAGGTAAGGTGGTCTGGTACTCCCATCTCTTTAAGAATTTGCCACAGTTTGTTGTGATCCACACAATCAAAGGCTTTTGCATAGTCAATGAAGCAGAAGTAGATATTTTTCTGGAAATCTCGTGCTTTCTCCATGATCCAGCGAATGTTGGCGATTTGATCTCTAGTTCCTCTGCCTCTTCGAAACCCAGCTTGTACATCCGGTAGTTCTCGGTTCATGTATTGCTGAAGCCTAGCTTGTAGGATTTTGAGCATAACCTTGCTAGCATTTGTTGTTAGCAATGCTTCCTAAGGCCCACTTGACTTCACTCTCTAGGATGTCTGGCTCAAGGTCAGTGATCACACCAGCGTGGACATCAGGGACATTAAGATCTTTCTTGTATAGTTCTTCTGTGTATTCTTGCCACCGCTTCTTAATCTCTTCTGCTTCTGATAGGTCCCTGCCTTTTTTGTCCTTTATCATGCCCATCTTTGCACTAAACGTTCCTTTCATATCTCCAATTTTCTTGTAGAGATCTCTAGTCTTCCCCATTCTATTGTTTTCCTCAATTTCTTTGCATTGTTCATTTAAGAAGGCCTTCTTATCTCTCCTTGCTATTCTCTGGAAATCTGCATTCAGTTGCTTATATCTTTCCCTTTCACCCTTGCTTTTCGCATTCCTTCTTTCCACAGCTATTTGTAAAGCCTCATCAGACAGCCATTTTGCTTTCTTGCATTTCTTTTTCTTTGGGATGGTTTTAGTTGCTGCCTCCTGTACAATGTTACGGACCTCCGTCCATAGTTCTTCAGGCACTCTGTCTACCAAATCTAATCCTCTAAATCTATTCATCACCTTCACTGTGTACTCACAAGGAATATGATCTAAGTCATACCTGAGTGGTCTAGTGGTTTTCCCTACATTCTTCAATTTAAGCCTAAATTTTGCAGTAAGAAGCTCATGATCTGAGCCACAGTCAGCTCCTGGTCTTGTTTTTGCTGTCTGTATAGAGCTTCTCCATCTTTGGCTGCAAAGTATATAATCAATCTGGTTTCGGTATTGACCATCTGGTGATGTCCATGTGTAGAGTCGTCTCTTGTGTTGTTGGAAAAGAGTGTTTGCTATGACTAGCTTGTTCTCTTGACAGAACTCTATTAGCCTTTGCCCTGCTTCATTTTGTACTCCAAGGCCAAACTTGCCTGTTATTCCGATTACTCCTTGACTTCCTACTTTAGCATTCCAATCCCCTATGATGAAAAGGACATCTTTTTGGTGCTAGTTCTAGAAGGTGTTGTAGGTCTTCATAGAAGCGGTCAACTTCAGCTTCTTCAGCATCAGTGGTTGGGGCATAGACTTGGATGACTGTGATATTGAATGGTTTGCCTTGGATACGCACTGAAATCATTCTGTCGTTTTTGAGGTTGTACCCCATTACTGCCTTTCCCACTCTCTTATTCACTATGAGTGCAACTCCATTTCTTCTAAGGGTTTCTTGGCCACAGTAGTAGATATAATGGTTACCTGAATTAAATTCACCCATTCCTGTCCATTTCAATTCGCTGATTCCCAAGATGTCGACATTCAATCTTGTCATCTCATGTTTGACCACATCCAGCTTGCCTTGGTTCATAGATCTTACATTCCAGGTACCTATACAATATTGTTCTTTACAGCATCGGACCTTCTTTTCGCTTCCAGATACATCCACAGCTGAACGTCCTTTCGGCTTTGGCCCAGCCGCTTCACTCTTTCTGGAGCTACTTGGAAATGCCCTCCGCTCTTCCCCAGTAGCATATTGGACACCTTCCGACCTGAGGGGCTCATCTTCCGGCGTCATATCTTTTAGCCTTTTAACATTGTCCATGGGGTTTTCTTGGCAAGGATACTGGAGTGGGTTGCCATAAGCAAATAAAGTTTTTTACATTGCTATCATATGGCATTTCAACCTTAACCTCCAATTTTTTGGCTTTCTGGATAGAGCACTGACATGATAGCTGTAACGCTAGTCTTAAACTGGCAGGTTTGCTAAACAATCTTTCATACCTCTACCATTAAGGGCCAGTTTAGCGTGTCCAGTATGTAATCTTTAAGAGTCCAGAAAGATTAATCAACTGATGATTTTGGAGAAAGAACCAAGCATTTAGATATGCAGAAAATGTTTATAATACTGTACCTGTGTTTTAGTACAGCCATCACACTCTGACCAAGGACCATATGGATTCCATCTGCAATGGACTGGAGAAATGCTACTGGATGTTATATATGGAAAAAGAAAAATATTGTCAGTTATTGCAGCATTGAGGGAAGAGATGTACCACAATAACAGGGTGTAGGTTTTTCATTGAAAAAGTTCTAGATTCAGTCCTGGTCTGGGAGAACCTCCTGACTAAAAACTAAAAAGTTGCTGTCAGTTGGTCTTAACACTAGCTATTTCTAGCCTTAACTTGAGATTTAACTACAATTTTCTAGATATTTCCAATGTAACTATATGAGTTCAGCAAGTCTAAAGGCCAGTCAAATAAATATGGGGACAATGCTACAGAATTATTCCTGCTAATCTGGTATAAATATAAAACAATATTTTCCTGGGTTTTAGAGAGCATTTGAACACATGAAGACATAAGACTTGGCAGTGTGTGCATCAGCTCACAACCCCTGGCTCTACCTGTGAACAACTCTTGTCAATAAGTTGTCCATCATTTGTTTAGCCAAACTTAGCATGACGTACAAATGACAGACTCTGGGTTTATCCCCTCAGAAGAAAGCAGTGAAGAAATACTCATTTTTAGTTTATTAAAGCATTTGTTATTTGAATAAAATAATGTGCAGTGGAAAGACAAATGCTAAAGATCTCGCTCAAAGATCAAATCAGAAATGAGGAAATTTGATGACAAACTAACTTCAGAGATGTAACAATAGCATTAAAAAGCGAAAATATAAATGGGCAGGACACACTGTATGCTTACCTGACAATAAGATGGACACAAAACATGACATAGTGATGGCCCTATAATTACACACGCCCATGTGGATGACCTCCTACAAGATGCACTATAACAAGATCTCAGTCCCATAGTGAAAGATTGAACAAAGTATTACTATCTATTGAATTTATTCAGCAATTAACATCCTCTGCAGGTGCAAAATCTTGACTCTCATAAGAACATGGCAGATTTAGAGAGATAGTTACAGTCTCTCGTGAGAAATAATAATAATCTCAAAAATGCTGATAAGCAATGAGCCACATCATTATCATTATCTGAGGCTTATATGTGGCATCATCTAGCAAAATTCTAAACTGAAGGTCTGCTGAAAGAGAATAAGTTATCCAAGATGAACCGTCCTATTTACAGGGTTATTTGTATAGGAATAATCTTCATTTTCTGAATATTCCCCATAATGCAGTGCTGGATCAGAGTTTGGGACAATAAGTGGAAAAAGTCAAGATGTATTTTTTTCCACTACAGACAGAATGAAATTTGGAGATAGAAAATGTCTATCATTTAGGCTTCCGCTCTCATTTCCATAGAGACTTAGTCTGGTAGTGGTTCAGCTAATAAAATCATTAGCTATTTTAACATCTTGCTGTGGCCTAAACAGTTTGAGTCTTTGAATTGGAAACACAAAAAGATAATCATTTTTTCTGATTTGCCCCCTCAAATTGTTTAGAAATATAAATGGTATAATGAGGCATTAAACTAAAGGGGATGAAACATTTTTTCTGTATCTGGACATTTTTTTCTGTCCCACATGAAAACATATGAGTGTGTGTGTGTGTGTGTGTGTGTATAAAATACATACATACACACTCACATACATATACATCCATAGTCATATATATTTCTTTTTCTTTGTAAGTTTAAAAAATAATATTTCCATTTACTCAGCTGATAGCTTTATTTACGGTCACAGACTAAATAATCTGTATTTATTTCCTCTTTTTCCCTTGTTTACTTTATTTCATATTAAATTTGTATACAACTGAATATGTCAGGGATTCCCAACACTTTACAAAAAAAGGCAGTAAAACACCCCCAAAAGATCATATTTTAAAATGTTAGATTATGTTAGTATTGCTGGTGATTCATATTTTAGGTCCAGGGGATTATTCTTAATATTATTCCATATTATTTAATACGTGTAGACTTTTACTTATGTGTGTGCTTATTTTCTTTTTCTCTTTTAGTTTCTTTCCTTTTTATAGTTTTTATACATACTATTTTGTATTTTGTGGAAATAGTTTGTTTTCTTTTTTCTAGTTATTTAGCTATTAAAATAAATTACTACTGAAGCTAATAGTAATTCAGTTCCAAAGAAATGGCTTGAAGCAGGCATCTCTTTCTGCAGCTTTTTAAAATAAACATATTTTCCCCCTCAGGAATGGGCAGCAGCTGCCAGGAAGGATGCAGCTGCTTTCAAGAGTTGCAGCCAGAAGTTATGCTTGCATTTTGCAAAGAATCTCTTTGGAATTGAATCTGAAGCACTGAACAACCCTAGGAGCCAAAGTACTATATCAGACAGAGGCATGGAGAGGCTAATTGTTGCTGCAACCAGAAGACAAATTCCAACATTAGGGTCAGAACATGCTACTTCATAAGTAAGCCTCACTGAATTAAGAACAAAGCAGATTAGTACAGGTATTCCATGATCAGATATCCTGATTTATATTTTTCACATTAAATGCACAATGTTTGGGCAGAGGGTGGGTTTTGACTTGGGAAACTGGATGGCTGTGAAAGGCTAATCATCCTGTTCGTAGAGCACTGCTACTCCAAATTGGAAAATGCCTCTAAATAGCTCCTAACGATATGCATCCAAAGCCTTCTGAAGCTTTCAATTCTTTCTCTTCATCATTATTACTTTATTTGTACATTGCTTAACGGATTTCTTACTATAAGGAAAGAATAGTGGGAAAATATAGTAAGGTTGCAAGCAGAATTGGACAATGATTGCACCTCCATAAAATTTTGTGAGTGGGAGTGGATAATTAAAGCCTTGTGTGGAAGCATTCAGATCTCCAAACACAGCTCGCTCGTATTTATCTATTTTGGCCCTTGGTCTCTGAAGCTGTTTTCCCCAACTTGGTGTCCTTCAGTTGTATTGGAAGTACAACTCAGAATTCTTACCATCATGCCAGAAATTATGGTGGCAGGGAGTTCTGAGAGTTGCAGCCCCAGTACATCTGAATACTTCTGGATATGCTGCTCTAGTGCAAAAAATTGTAGCCAATTTTTTAACACCAGAAACCACATGGGAAACAGCATTCTTAATAATTTCATAACATTATGCAAATAAGTGAGAAAGAACTGTTAAAGCATTTTGTATCCTTTAGATTCCCCACAAGTATTCAACATTTTAACATGGGAATTATAGACAGAGTAGCTACTTTGGAAAAATTCCCACACTTTTAACATGCAAGTTGTTCCCTCATTCCCCAGCTAAAATAAAATAAAATGGCAATCCAAAAAGAAAGAAAAAAAAGGATCTCACAAATCCTCAACCAATCCTGTAACTGAACAATCTAGCTTCTCCTGTTCTTGAATAGTGAGAAAAATCTCTCTTCTAACTGTGAAAAGGCACAGTTAATGGAGCCAACCATAAGTATTTAGTTCATGGACTCAGTTCCCATCAGGAGCCAGTATAGTGTGGTCTTTTAAGTGCTGGAGGACAGTGGCTTCCCAGGTCCAAATTCATTATGAAGTTTACTGGAAAACTTTGGAACCAAGCACCATCTTTCAGCTGAACCCAGCTCACAGTCTTGTTCTGAAGATAAAATGAGAAAACTATGTACATTTCCTTGAGTTGGGGTGGGGAGAGGGTGGTGGAGGAAAAAAAAAACCCTGGTGACATGAAATGGAGCATTCTGGAAAAAGGTATGGCTAGCTTGAAGCTGAGAATAGCAGCACACCTCTGAGGGTTGAAGCATCTTATTGTAGGTCCCATCTTTGCTCATTAAGACACATTCAGATTTATTTTTAATACAAATTCCACTTACCTGGAAAAAGCAGGAAAGCAGCTTGTAATTTCTAACAGAATCAAAATGGTTAAAACCTAAAAAGAGGGAAAAGGAAGCAGAAATGACTAAAGGTATGTACATTGGAACTATTTTTTTTATCTGATTTTCCACCGTGTGAATGAAGAAAAGCTCTGCTGAAAATGCTCTGCTAACAATGTGAGTGGCTTAACAAAAAGATACATATTCCAGTTCTTGCTGTCCATTCTCTCTCATCCCACCTCACTCCGTCTTTCTGGAGTTCTGACCCCATATTATGCTTTTCTGCTTAAGAAATAAAATCCGCCCTTGATAGATTTGTAGAAATTGACTCGATGACTCTCTTACCTTCATGGTTAGAAGCAACTAGGAAAGGCAAAACCTTTCTTAGGGACAAGACGGCAGTTCAGAACTAGGCAGATCACTTGTCAGTCCATCTATCTGAAAACTGATTCTGTGCCCAGATGCTTTGTCTTTTCTTTCACAAGATAAGCTTTGAGCAACACTATGGAATGTTAACCCTAACTCATAATCTCTGGGAACACAAACAGCTTGTTCTCAAGTTTCCAAAAGTATTCAGAGTTAGATTATCAATTGGCCTCATATCCCGCAAAGGGCTGGAATGCAGTTCTGGAGAAATATTTAGAATATTCAGAAAAAAAATACAACTTAGGAAGCTACGGTTGAGTCTATCAAAGCCAGGACAAGCAGATCTGAGCTGCAAAAATCCAGAATGCTAACTCTTTATAAGCATCTAGTGGTGGATCAGAGTTTTGCAGTCCAAATATGCTAGCCGTAATCAAGGTTTGGGTCATTTACTTTGAATGGCCACAAGTCACTAAAGGCTTGGCTGGCAACATTTCTACATCCCCTAATCCTTTTAATCAGAAGTTGCAAGATATTCAAAGTGCCCAGGGTTTAAACTCAGGACCCACTGCATGAAAACTGAGCTCTGTAAAAGAAGCAATTATTTTTATTCAGTTATGGCCAACTGTATACTTAGCTGAAATTTGAAAGTATGATTGAATGTCACTTATTTACTGCAATTGCCATCTTTATTGCCCAGTGGATAAGATTATATTTTCTGCTTTAACTCCCCAAATCTCTTTGATACTGTTTATGAGATGTAGTCCGGGTTGATCTTTTTTGTTGTATGGTATTAGGTGCTGAATCCTCAGCTCCAGTCACAAGAAACTATAGTTTTAGATTCCTGATAAAAAGAAAATTTATTACTTTAATTTTTCAAAAAGCTATATTGCTTCATGAGAAAAAGAAAATCCAGAATCCTTCCTTCAGAAGGAAGGCCATCCAAGGGAAAATCAGTTTCCACTTTTCTGAAACTGTAGTTACTTTTCAGACTTCATCTGTGGCTCTACCCATAGCAGCATCTATTCCAGTCAATAAAAAAAGAAGAAGAAGAATGGAGAGGGGAATCTTCTGGATTTTTAATGCTAGCCAAGAGTTTTGTCTTTTAATTGTCTCTTTGGGTGGTGTTAATAGCAGTTACATGTTTATCATTGTACATAATTCAACTTCAACATCTATCTTCTGCTGCTCAGTTTCAGATATCCTACTATCTACCTTAATTCTTTCTCTTATCTGTGTGTATGAAAACCATTGAAAACTAAATCCCTCTGTAGTCAGTTGCTGTCTTTGTTTCATCTTATGTTCTCCATCTTCTTGTTGTAACAACTCTTGATAGGTTAACCATCTCTCTTTGCCTGGTGTTCCTTTCTTATAAAATGCTTCTTGTGCAGAGACCCATAAAGGCATTTTCAGGCACAATCTGGGTTTATATCTTTTCCATATTCTAAAAATGGCACTTCTAATATAGTGATTTTTAAAAGCTACATTAACCTTAACTTTATCATACCATAGAAAGTCATGCCATCCAAACTTCAGGTTGTGTATTTCTAATTCTAAAATTCTTTTATTTCTCAGCAGCAGCCACTCTTTCATCCAAACCAAACAGCAGGCTGCAAAATACAACTTCAAATCAGGCAATCCTAATCCTCCTTGTTCCTTTGCATCTTGGAGGACTTTGTAGTTAACCCTTGGCTTTTTCCCTGGCCATACAAATGTAAATATATCTTTCTGACATTGCTTAAATGGTTCATTGGTTGTCAAAATAGGTATTGTTTTTTATATAATATTTTTATTAAAGTTTGTATATATAAAAACTAATACAAAATCAAAATAGATATTGTTTGAAACAAAAACATCATTCTAGGCAATACATTCACTTTTATCACAGAGATTCTCCTCAACAATGACAATAGTTTCTCCCATCTTAATATATTCCATGTCTTAACATAAAATAATTATTCTGAAATAACATACAATTCATATTAGTCATAGTAATACCCAAGTATTTTACTTTTTTCTCAATTTTAAAAGCAGTTTTTTCCCATCAGTTTCATTTGATTTTCCATTTCCATATTCTTTATTAACATCTTCATCTTTTGGTTATTAATTTTAAAGCCAGCTAATACCCCCAAATCCTTTAGTTTTTCCATTAATATTTCTAATCCTTCCAAAGGATCTTCCAAGCTTATCACCAAACCTTTAGCAAATGCCTGTAATTTATGTTTCCCTTTTAATCCTCACCCCAGCAATTCTCTCATCTTGTCTTATGTCTCTATTCAATACTTCCAAAGCTAAAAAAATGATGACAGGGGCTTGTCCCTTTCTGTATCTCACAAGATTTTGTTAATTCTCCATTTACAGTTATTTGTGCCTTTCGTGAACTATAAATCGATCTTACCCATTTAATAAAATTCTCACCAAAGCCTATATCTTCCAAAAGTTTAAACAAGAAAGTCCAGTTCAAATTGTCAAAGGCTTTTTATGCATCTAGAAAGATCAGTGCAGCTTGTTTTTCATTATGCTGTTCTAGGTATTCCAAAATGTCCAGTATGTTTCTGATATTATCTCTTAACTGTCTTTTGGGTACAAACCCACATTGATCTTTATGAATAAAGTCCTGTACAACCATTTTCATCCTCTCTGCTAAAATAATCATAAATAACTTAATGACAAATAGTCATTATTCAGTAATGATATTGGGCAGTAATTTTTTTGGTGAAGTCAAGTCTTGACCTTCTTTAGGTATTAATGCTATATTAGGCTCTATCCAACTGTCTGGTATCTTTCCAGTGTGTAAAATTGAATTCATCATTTTCTGCAATGGTTGTAATCATTCATCTTCAAAATGTTTATAATAAGAAACTAGTAAACCATCTGGTCTAGGCGCTTTCCCTATTTTTGCCTTTTTCATAGCTTTACAAACTTCCCTTATTGTTATAGGTCCATTCATTAATTGTTTCTGTTCTTCTGTGATCTTCAGTAAATTTTATTTCTTTAATTATTCATCAACCTTTGTCAGGGAAACTTCTTCTCCTTTATATAATTGAGAATAAATATTTTTTGCATCTTTAAATTATCCGTTATTATGGTGTTTCCATCTTGTATTTTTAATACCATTTTTTTTCTCTTTTTCTTTCCTCAGTTTGTATGCCAACCATTTCCTTGGCTTATTTGCAAATTCAAAATTCTTTTGTTTTGCATAATTCATTTTTACCTTCATTCCTTTTACTGTTATCAGGGACAGCTGCCATTGTAGGAGTTCAATTTGTTCTGAAATAATTTTCTGTTTCTGCTAAAGTTCTCAGTGGCGGTCAGCTGTGCTAGCCTTGTGGTAGGTTTCCTGACTCTGGACTTGAGGAAACATCATATTTTAATTCTTCTCCTATGGCTGATTAATAACAGAAGATTGTGTATGGGAATGTCTCTTCAATTCCATAATGCTTACATTGTGGACTGCTACAAAGTTCAATCTTATCCTGAATGTTATCAATATCTATATAAATCTGCCAGGTGATTTTGGGGGAGGGGCAGTTTAAAGTTTAGAATCAACCATACACTGATATCACTCAAATTTGTCTCTCATGTCAATCATACTGATATGAAAAGTTAGAAGCTCTGAATTCTTGTCTGATCCCACAAATGGACTGGATGAGGACTGATAAACCAACTCAATGCATAAAAGATGCTACAGCTTTAAGAAGTAGCTTGTAAATCTAGAATAGTTCAGCTTTCTCTCTTCTAGTCAGGGCTGCATTCTCTGAAGGAATACAATTGTTGATGCTTCTTGAACATCATTAGAGGTATAAATTATTAGATGCAAAAAAAGCCCCCTGTGATTAAATCTTTTGCCAGTTTAACTGGTTCACTTACTGATTCCTTATTTGGATTCTGAGAATCTACTGTTCACACATAATTGACTTTAAAACTAAGTAACTGCAATGCATCCTAACTTGGTCTTTTTCCAAAGACAGTTCTGAAATTAACATTTGTACAGTAGGCAGCTGTGTGGGATGGGTTAGTTAGGATTTATTTTACAAACTATCTATAGGCTACTTTGAACCTATTTAAAAAAACATGAGAAAAGGGGAACATCCAAATAGCAGAAATTGGCCCTAAAGAAAGAATAGTGAACCATAAACATTACTTTTTTATCATTGGCATTCCACAAGAATTGTTCTCTTCCATTTGCCAAGAAAAAAATAATGTCTATGGCTCATTCTTCTTTCTTTCTTAGTGGTTTAATCTCGGATTACTTGAAGGACATTTCTCTAACATGTCTTTCTTCAAATGCTGAGCTAAATGAAGATAGCTTATCAAAATGAGATGAAATAGTTGGTGCTCCAACCTAAGGCAATTCTCTTCCTTGGCAGCATATTTGTTATAACTGAGACCTGGTGTTCTCCAAATATGCTGGAACCACAACTGCCAACACATCTGGAGGGCATCAAGTCTAGGTTATAATAAAAATGGTCCAAGAGAAGGGAATTGCCAAAACCTGGAGAAGAAGGTTGATTCAAATAATTAGATGAAGATCTTTCTATTATCCAAGGCTTTTTGACATCATTGATGTCAAAAGAACATCAGTGAGAACAGCACTGAGCTAGTATTCACTGTTTAGTGCATTTTTGGTGTAATTATCTCTACTTTGATTTGCTAAATCACCCTGACAATTATGCTGAATAGTAGGCATACCAATCGCAGAATACTGTAAATAGTAAAGAAGCAACTACTCATACAAATATCAAATTCCCAGATCCTTTACTATGTGCAATATGTTTTGATCCAAACAAAACATTTAAGTGTTAGTAATATCATTCAGCATTAATACTTTTAATCTGGTTGCTGTTCTGGGCTGTATGTATTTCCCCCACTGTCAACTTCAGTTTTGCAAATCCTGAAGTCTCCCCAAATCATATCACTGACATTGGTGGCAAAGCACCCATTTTCAATAACACTATTTTAAAAGAGTGAAAATTGGCACATTAAGCCTCTGCTTGGCTTAACATTTGAATTAAGCATAATGCTAGTTTGGTGTAGTGGTTAAGTTGCTGGACTAGAAACCAGGAGACCATGAGTTCTAGGCCTCCCTTAGACATGGAACCTGCCCAGGTGTCCTTGGGCAGGTCGCTCTCTCTTGACTCAACCCACCTTCCAGGGTTGTGGTGGTGGGGAAAATATGAGAACACTGTGTACACCGAAAGATGGGATATAAATGTAATACATAAATAAGCAAACCATCTCAATCCCCCTTGAAAAGAGAACTGAAAATATTTCCATGATCTTTTATAGGAACATTGTTGCATCACCGATAAATAAAGGTTTATGCCCTTTTCTCCTATTGCAACTAGGTTATTTACTTCTGCTGTATAGCAACAAACACATTTCCCGTGTAAAACCTGCAGACATATTCAGCATTCATAGAAAATACAGTGAAGCAAACAGGAAAATGGAGAAGTCTGAGAACCATGTTGGCACTGAATCCTTTGAGGTGGTTTTTCTGACTATTCTTTAGAAGGAGGCTTCATCTTCTTTCTTTCACTTGGGAGTTGTGCAAATAGTTAAATGTGGGCCTGAGTCAACAGTTGAACAGCTGGGTTTTTCTGGGAGTGTCAGTCCTTCAAGGTAGTCCAGACAGGACACCAAAGCCATGAGTACTAGCACTACAGTAACAGAATCTTGCAAATCTGAAAGCAATTCCCGCCTCCCTTGCCTTTACTTTCTGGAGAACTAGGGAGGGTCCCTTCTGAGACGCTTTCTCTACCCCCATTCCTTCTGTGGGCTGAGAAATCTCTTATCTGACCATTGCCCTGAACTGCAACTCTTCCTCCTGTCTTGCAAGGTTATTCTCATAGCCCATCACAGTGAGCAATCAGCCCACCCTATATGTGCTATATGTCACCAAGCATATTCTAGGATGAGAAGCTTGCATACACTGCTAAAAATAGAAACTGCAACAACGGCACTTATTGCAATCTCAGAGGCCATGGATGGACAACTTGTGGCCCACAGGCATCTGCTGCCCTCATCCAATGACAACCTTGGGCAATGTTCCCACAGTCAGCTGATCAGTTCACCAGCAGGAAAGGAATCGTTGGTCCTCTGCCAGTAATAAACCAAGCCAGGAAACTAGAGCTCTACAACATAACAATGTCAGCCCTTCATGGTTGGCCAGGTCAAGAAACAGTCATGGCATTGTTTTTTGTTATTGTAGGGTACAATAACAGAAACTTGAAGGCTTGCCAAAGTTCCACTTCCCCATTTCATACCAAACAACATCCAGGTGGGGTTGTTTGGAATTGGTTATTCTGAGTTTTTTTCTTTTTCAAGAGTAGGTAATCTTTTCTGAAAGTACCCTCCCCCGTTAATGGTTTGCTCATTCCTTCCCCCTTCCTAAGGCCAGGTCTACATTCCTTCACTTCAGTATTAATTAACTATTATTTAATTAATATTAATTAATATTATTAATGCATTCATGCTGGCTGGGGGATTCTGGGAGTTGAAGTCCACACATCTTAAAGTTGCCGAGGCTGAGGAACACTGGAATAAGGTGTGAAAATGTCACCCACTCACATTATACAAAATTAACAGGAGAAAAAATTTATATAACCTGAAAATAAGAGAAGTTTATTGATCATTTGAAAGAATAACCCTGACTCCCCACTCCCTTTGTCCTTGTAAAAAAGAGGTCTTCATCAGCTTTCCTTTACAGTGATGACATTTTAAAAATAATGGGATGGTCTTCAAGGGTCACATAGGACATCAAAGTGATTTAGTGGAAAAAGCAGGCAATTGGTAATGCAAAATATTTTCATCTCTTTTTCAGTCTAAACTGGGGAAGGAGGGAGGGCTCTGAAAAATCACCATTTTACTACCAAATTTTGATGTGCAAGGATTTGGGGAGCTGCTAAAACAGAACAGGAGACTGTATATGGATAACTGGCTCCAGTTTGCCCCTTCCTGATCTAGTGGTTCTTCCGTATCTGAGGCCTCTGCTGTACCTCCATGAGCAGAAATTTATCATTAGGAGCAACCTCACACAGGGGCTGGACAAAATTGCCTCTGGAACTGCTGCAGCAGTATTCAAAGTGGTCCTTCCACTTGATCAACCTGGACTGGCAAAGGATTTTTTTTTCTCCTGTTGTACCAATTACAAGGGAAAATTACAAAATTCTACCCTGCTGGGGAAATATGTAGCTCCTATCTTGCCCTGTGGACAGTGATGCATCGCTCTCATCATTGCAACATGACCTCGCTGAGGATTGCTCTGTCCAGTTACCTGAGAAAAAACCCAACCAGATGGGATTTGCTTCCAAATATACACAGCTAGGATTGCACTGTGTAAATACAGCAAGCATCAATAGGAAAAAAAAGTGGAAAGCTGATATAGTCCTTTGGTATTTAAACATATTCCTTACTACATGGCTGTATGATTATTTTGGATCTATTTCTTTATGATTTATTTATAATTCACATTTTTAAAGCAGCCAACTGCTTGACAAACTAAACATCTGCTTTTGTATTATTTATGGTTTAAACACAAAGTATTTGAGGCAAAAGAGACACACGCCAAGGTCGGCTTGGAATATCCCTTGGGGCTATGATTCACATATTTCTTGAGAGTTCATAAGAGTTTTATATATTGATTCATTCAAATATTTAAGAGAGCATTGCTGGCTTGTGCTGTCTAGCTTTAATTTGTTCCTCTCTTTGTATTGCTTGTGCCTGATAAATAAGCATGACATGCTCTGATTCCAATTGTGTTAACTAAGCTCAATTAGCTAAGTTAACTTTTTTGGTATCCTTCTGTTTTTGTGGGTGGAAAAACTTTGGCCTAGTATTTTATTTTTCACACAATTGCAGTGTTATATTTGTGGTTTGTGCTCTCACAGTAGCCACAAACAGGGATGGCCACAGTCAATACGGAGGCTGCAATGGTGCAATTGAAGCCAGGCAAGGCACATTTTAAAAAGGGGCAGGGCTTCAACCACCTGGTGGCAACCACCATCTTGACTGATTTGACTTCTTTTGCAGACATTTCTGAGCACAAATGCTAAAGCACACATGATCTTTTTTGAAATTACAACTGCATACATTGGAGCAATTCATTTAATTTATATCCTATCTCTCTAGAAGTAAAAACAGTGACTGTCTTATAAGAACAGAGGATCCCGTGCAAAAATTACATGTGGAAAAAAAAACATTCTGTACTAACCATCTGTCTTTGAAATGAAAGGGCTCCAGTGTAAACTCTGTCATAGACATGGTTTTTAACTGGGGTTCCTATTCTTTTGTATACTAATTTAATTAAGCTGGAGGTGAGTAATTATTAAATGCAAAGTTCTTTCTTTCTTTAGTACAATCTAGAAGCCTCCTAACTCCAAACAACTCTAAGTGGCTTACATTTTAAAAAGCAGATACAATTAAAAAAAAATTAAAAACCAGATAATAGGCATCCAGAAGGCTAATTCTCTATAACAAACAAAACATCCTATAGGAGCTCAACCACCATCTTGCTCCAAGGCCTGGGAGAACAGCCCAGCTTTTAATGACTTACTGAATGTCATCAGGGTGGGAGCCATATGGATCTCTGGGTGGATGCTATTTCAGGCTCCGTGACAGAGAAAGCATGCTTCCTAGGTCCCAAGTAATGACACTGTTTAATTGAAGGCACCCAAAACTTACCAAATCTCACTGGATGGGCAGAAACAATTGGAGGTAGGTGGTCCCTTAAATAACCAGGCTGTAGGCCATGAAGGGCACTGTAGGTAGTAACCAGGATCTTGAATTGCATCCCGAAGCCAAGTGATAATCAATACAATTCATGGAGCAGTGGCATCAGATGGGTATATAGTGGTATGCCCATCACTGCCCACACTGCTACATTCTGGATCGGCTGTAGTTTCCAAGTGATCTTCATGGGTAGCTCCATGTACAGTGCATTGTAATAGTCCATTTGTGAAGTGATTAGGGCATGATTGACTGTCAGGAATGGGCACAACTGGTGCATTAGATTAATCTGTGTAAAGGCCCTCTTGGCCATATCTACTATCTGCTCTTTGCTCTCTATCTCCAAGATGACCCCCAGATGTGCACCAGTCTTGAATAAGGAAGCACTACTCCATCCAAGATGAAAGATGGAAAGTCCCCAGAGCCAGGAGGCCCAAATAGCCACATCCACTTGCTTTTGTCAGAATCAAGCCTGTGTCTGTTCCTCCCCATTCAAACCCACACAACCTCTAAACTCTGGAACAAGATCTCGACAGCATCACTTGGACGGTCCATGTTGAGATGTTCAGTTGGGTATCATCAGCACACTAATGGTACTCCAGACTGAGGAATAACCTCATGCGGCAGTTTCATGGAGATGTTAAACAAGAGGGGTAAGAGCGTTGAGCCCTGCAGCAGCCCACAAATGAGGCACCACAGGTTTGAACTTTTCCCCCATTAACAACGACTGAAACTGGCCACAGAGAAAGGAGAATTACTTCAGTACTGTGCTGTTCACTCCCAGTCCCCACAGCTGGTCAATAATGATGCTGTGATCAACAGTATTTAAAGCCATTGAGAAAACAAGACCGCACCACCCCATCCTAGTTCCACCAAAGATAATCAACATGTGTAATCAATGTTGTCTCTGTACTGTATCCTGCCTGAAACCTGAATGAAATGGATCCAGATAATCAGTTTCCTCCAGGATTCTCTGGAGCCGATGCCCAATTATCTTCTCAACAACCTTCCCCAAACAGGGAAAGTTGGAAACTGGACAGAAATTGTTGCTGAGTCCAGCGATGGCCCCTTGAGAAGGGGGCGCACCACCACCACCACCTTCAAAGCCAAAGAAACCACCCCTTTCTCAAAGAGGCCTTCCTAGATAGTTTTCCATGACCACAAACCAGACATAACACATAAAACATAGATGAGGTATACACTTGAAGTATGATGCATACTTTAAAATAAGGCATAGCTCCTTGATTTTTGTATAGTCCCCACTAAAGGAGGAAAGTATTAAGAGGAAGGTGATTTCTCCATGCTGTCATTTCTAAACCAACAACAAGTCTGTCAGAGACAATTATATGGAAAATGCATTATCTGTCAGGGCCAAATGTTAATTCGTGCAATGATGTATTCAGATCTCTGCCTGGTCAGCTGACAACTGTGAAATGTAGAATTGAGCAAAGTAAAATTGAATGACAATAGGAAGATGCCTTGACCTCCTCATCCTTCATTTATTTGCCCAGCGAAATAACTCATTTCAGACGTGCTTTATTAATATACAACACCATTAAGAAAATACTTCAGAAATAGTTGTATATTTATACTTAGATGTCTTCTAGCTGCTTCCATCAGACAACCAGTGCTGGGATAAAACACTGAGAAGGTACTATTTAAAAGATGACACATAACTCTTACTTCTAAATGGTGTATCCCTGTTAATAATCTGTTACGTTTCCTTGTTAATTTTCACCTTTTTTGATAGGACAGATATGATGTTTTTTTCCTTAAATTTCAAGTTCTCCTGGGCTCCAAAAACATCACATCCATTAAAATAAATTTTAAGTTATGTCTTTTATAATGTTTCCTAATCATGATCTGAAGATCTCAGCTGATCCCCTTTGACTGTTAACATACCCTAATCTCTCTCTCTCATTTCATTATCTTTTGGTTCCCAAATGCTAACTCTTTTCCCTTTATTACTTCTGCAGATGGCAAGGATCAAATAATGTCTGGAAAGAGATAGAATGCTGACTTGTTACATTTTAAGCTTGTGAAATTGGTTTTCAGCAAAAGCTTCTGAGCTTGTTTCTTTTAGCAAATGTCATCTGCCTTTTTCTAATTAGCTGTAATTAGTTTCAAAGCTCTTAAGGTATTTATCACATTTGGGGGACTAATAGAACCCGCCTGGGGGAATGTGCCTTGTACAAATGTGTCAAATGATACCGTTTTGCTATTTCTGCAGCCCAGATTTCTCTTCTCTTAGGCGCCTAATGGAATCAGACTTTTATCAAGACAATAAACTTTTCCGCGGCACCCAAGGAAAACAAAGGATTTATTGACACCTTTGTGTAGGTGGTTAAATGTTGTATTTTGTTTTTTGTTTTAATGTAGTGTTTTTCCATATGCATAAGAGAAAAATAGCTTAAAATGGATTTGAAGCAGGAAAGAGGATGAGGGTGGTGGAAAAACAAGAGGTTTCTGAGACTGGGAGCATAAAAAGCCAATGCAAACTATTTAGAAAATATTTATTTATTAAATTTATATGCCACCCATCTCCCCCAGAGGGTGACTCTGGGCAGCTCATAATTAAAATTCAAATGTTAAAAGCAGTAAAAATATAAATATCCATATTAAATTAGCTAAAAAAATAATACTATATAAAAAGATTATATACAATTCAAGATGTGGGGGGGGGGCAGAATCAATTACCCCACCAGCCAATTCCAACAATGCAAGCCCCCATCAGGCCCCCAGGCCATCTGGCATAGCCAAGATTTCACACTCTTCCGAAAGGCCATGAGAGTGGGGGCGGACTGCATCTCAGGTGGTAAGTTGTTCCACAGAGTGGGGGCCACAGCAGAAAAGGCCCTCTTCCTAGACCCCACCAGCCAAAATTCCTTGACTGGTGGGGTCCACAACATGCCCCTTCTGCTAGACTGAGTGGGGCAGGCTGATATATCAGGGGCGAGATGGCTCCTCAGATAACCTGGTCCTGTGCCATGAAGGGCTTTAAAGGTATTAACCAACACCTTGAATTGGACCTGGAAGCAAACTGGTAACCAATGCAGCTCGCGTAACAGAGGTGTTATATATGCCCCCTGGGGGCGTTCAAAACTGTCCTCACTGCTGCATTTTGTGCCAGCTGTAGCTTCCAGATACTCTTCAAGGGCAGCCCCATGTAGAGTGCATTGCAGTAATCCAACCGGGAGGTGACCAGGGCATGAGTGACTGTGTGGAGAGCCTCCTGATCCAGGAAGGGGCGTAACTGACACACAACACGAAGTTGCGCAAAGGTCCTCCTAGCCACGACTGCCACCTGCTCTTCAAACAGGATTCATATGTCTAGGAGGACCTCCAGATTATGCACCAGGTCTGTCTGGGGTAGTACAACCCCATAAAGAACCAAGGATGATAAGCTCCTAGATCTTGAGGCTCTCCATACCCACAGCCACTCCGTCTTACCAGGGTTCAGTTGAAGCCTGTTGTTCCCCATCCAGGCCCCCACAGCCTCCAGGCACCACAAAAGGGTAGCCACAGCATCACTGCGCGACCACCTTTTCTACAACCTTTCCTAAAAAGGGAAGGTGGGAAACTGAATGAAAGTTGCCCAGAAGGGTGGGATCTAGCAATGGTTTCTTGAGGAGGGGGCAGACCAGGGCCTCCTTAAAAGGTGTTGGGAACACTCCCTCCTGCAAGGATGAATTGACCACCGCCAGTACCCACCCCAGTGTCACCTCCCTGGTGGCTTTAACCAACCAGGAGGGACTAGGATCTAAAGTACAGGTAGCTGTACTAACAGCCCCAGGGACCCTGTCCACTTCCTCATATTCACCCACATCTTCAGTAGAGTAAACTTGTTCCAAAATTGGCGTATGTTAAACATGTATATTTTACAATCTTATTACAAAGATTAATATTCTGATAATTACAATAAACTGCAGATATAATAAACATCTTCCTCTTACTAAAGAAAGTTCTGTGGGCAGAATGTCTCTACAGAAGGGCTGTTTTGTGTTGCAAAAGGAAAGTTGTTCCTCCACTAAGAAAAGAAATTGGGGAACAATCTGGGAGTAGATTGCGGGCCTCCCATTTTCCAAACTTACCTTTGAAACAGAGGAAAGACTTTATCAGCCCTAGACACAAGAACCTACTCACTAGGCAGAAAAATTTGGCTGTGCATGTAAAGATGTAACAGATGCATTTGCCCAATATTCTAACTTGTTTAGTCTTACAAGGTATTCTTAGTTAGACGGGTTGATTAACAAGTTGTGCAAAGCTAATATGTTTAGTTAGTTTATAGCTGAATGTACTGAATGAATTCAGAAAATGGATTAATTCAGTAAGCTGGTTATGGATATTATGTGAGTTGGTATACTGTGTCCTAGTTGTCATGAACATGCTGTGTTTTGGGAGTGATGGTCTGTGTCATGAATGTCCACAGAGTGGGAAAGCTGGGACAAATGACAACATCTTCTGGATTTTAGAAAGGCTGTCAAGAGTGGGCTGTTTCCCTGACTGGTTGATGGTGTTACTGCTGTCTGGATCACCATTTTATTCTTTTATTTTATTGTTTCATGGTTGTTTGGAGCAGGTATTGTGGTTTTGCCTTCTTTTTATTAGGCTTTGTTGCTTTTTCTTTTCCTAAGCTGCCCGTAGTCACCTTGGTTGAGTTGGGCAGCCATATAAATGTTTTAAATAAATAAGATAAATAAAATAAATAAAATCACGCGGATCATGATGCCATCACACAAATGATGCAGAAATAATGTCATTTGTGTCAGTGGCATCATGATGCAAACCTAAATTACACATTTCACATCATTTACACAATGACATCGTCATAGTTGAAAGAGATTTCAACCTGTCCCACCCGATCACATAGAGAGGGCATGCTCCGGACCCCCTCAGCAAAAGAACTCCGACTAGTAGGGTCCAGAAGGCGGGCCTTCTCTGCTGTAGCCACCGCCCTTTGGAACATCTTGCCCCCAGAGGTGAGACAGGCCCCCTCACTCTTGGCCTTTTGGAGGGACTTGAAGACCTGGCTCTGCCATCTGGCCTGGGGCGAGGAGGGGGATTATCAGATATGGGGTTGGCTAGCCCCCAGGGGCCTGGTGTTGCTTCCATTGGCCTCCTGGATTTTTCCTCTTCCTTTTATTCTGTGTAAATGTGTTTTTTAAAATAAATTTTAACTGTATATTTATTTATTGTTTTAATATGTTGTAAGCCACCCAGAGTCCCCTATTGGGGGGAGATGGGCGGGGATAAGTTTAATAAATAAATAAATATGCTGGGGTCTGTGGGCATTGGCTGCTGAATCCTGATGTACAGGATGTAAACACAAGGAAAAACAGTTTCTAAGTATGCACAAACAAGGTTACAACTGTGATTGATGATTATGTGCCATCAAGTTGGTGTCCACTCTAAACAACTACTTCGATCAGTTATTTCCAGGAAGATCTGTTCTTAAACCTCATTGAGGTTTTCCAAAGGTATCCTTTGCTGCTGTAATTGAGTCCATCCACTTTGCTGCTGGTCATCTTCTTGGCCTTCTTCAATACCAAAGTTCAAAAGCATCAATATTCTTTCTATCAATGCTTCTTTAAAAAAAGAAGGTTTACAAATAGAGAACCACTATATTTGTGTTAAAAAAAAAAAAAGGAAATGTATTTTGCTAGAATCTTCTAATGCAACCTTTCCCAATCTGGTAGCTTCCAGGTCTGTTGGCTACCATTTCCATCATCCTACTGTATAAATGTCTTAAGCATTTTAGTAAAAAAATAACTACTGTAATACATTTTAACATTGTTTAAATGACCAACAAATAAGTAAAGCAGATGATCTTAAGATACATATTTAAAATCCACAGAAACATAAGTGCTTATTTCTTGGATACCTTGGAAACATTTATTTTTTGGACATCCTGGAAAGCTAAGCAACATCAGCCCTGGTTAATATTTGGATGGGAGACCAGTAGGAAAATCCCAGGGCTGTGGACTAGAGTTGAAAGTTGAAAAAAAAATCCCAGAAAGCAGCAATGGCCAACCATTTCCATAGCGTTGCCATTAAAACTTCATGCATCCTTGAAGTTATTAGGAATCAAGCTCAACTCAAAGGAGACTTGATGTAAATCAATTTATGAAAGAAATATTACAAAGATATATTCCATTTCATTATCTTTTTCCCCACATTAATTTCCCCTACTGACTTTATTGAAATCACAGTAATTAAAACCACTAATTTCTACTATCATAGAAATCCTAGTGTAGATACAAGCACCATGTATTTACAAGATTGTAAATACACTGACCTCTGGCGGTCATTATAGGAGAACAGTGTTAGTTTACAGAGCAGTTTTAATAAGGTAAGGTATAATTATCCATGCAACCTGTATCTGCTTAACTAACTTGCCTTCCCATCCCTTCCCCCGTGCTTCATCCCAACTGAAATCCTGCATCAGTCAAGCCACTTTGTGAATGCCTTTTAATATATTTATTAGTTAGAAAAGGCGCTACCAGATTCCTTCTGATTTTTTGACCTCTAGTGGCAATCTGTATTTGTGTTTACCGCATTAAGTAATTCATAAAACAATAAGTAATTATTGTTAAGTATTAAGTAATTCATAAAACAAAATATACAACTGCTCAGATATTCCAGTCGGTTTTCATTGTCCCAAACTCACATCAGAACAGAAAACTTAATGCTGTGTTAACCGCGTAAAGCCTGGTAAATTGTGTTTTACTTGACAGTGAACAAATTACTATGGTAAATAATTAAACCTAATGACAAAGATATGAAACATGACCAATATACCAGATTGTTAAAACTGATTACTGTACTGTAATCCTTTGGGTTATTTCATTTTCCCACAGCCATTTAAAGATCTTCCAAAGTAATTATTTTTACATTACCTTTGATACAACCTACATTTGAAAATAATTAATTTGAAAATAAAAACACTTTTTTTCAGTATCAGGAAGCTAACCCAGAGGCATATAATGAGCTGGAACATGAAAGGTAAAGACGTACAGCTAAAACACAACCTTTTCTCTTAGGACCACTGATGCAGTAGTGATTCCAGATGTAGCTGGATTTCACCCCTATGAAATGCAACCCTAAGCCAGACTATTTGCTTTCATCATGGGGTTCTTAACATTTTGTTCATTTACACAGATAAATATCCAACCATTGGTCTTCAAGGACAATAACATGCCTTCTCAATTCTGCTTTCAAGCTAGGAGTTGTTTGATGTCACTGATAGCATCTTGTTCTCTAAGCAAACTCATTCCCTTCAGCTTTCATTTGTTTCTAATTTGCCTGAAATAAGATTTTATCAAAGTCAAAGCTATGTTTTATTCCATCAACTATTTTTTTGTCAATTGTAGCTTCCCATTGACTTAATGGGAGTTATTTTATAGAACTGACTACAGAAACTGTGGGTCCTACTTCCCTCAGAAGAGACCTATATTGGAAGAGAACCTTCTTTCTTAAGGACTGCCCAGCCCAAAGACCCATCAGAAGGCATCTTGAAGTTATCCCTTGAAAAATAGCACCCGGACAGCTGACCACCAGTCTCTCCATTAGGGTAAAATGCACTATATTTATCTGTAAAACTAGAGCTATCATCATCTTTATTACGGTCACAGACCAGAATTACAAATAAAAATACACTAAAATACATGAAATACATTAAAAATACGTTAAATGAAGCGAACAGAACATGATAATATATTTACAGATTGGTGGGATCATCAGTGGGCAGTCAAAATCTGCCTAATTTTGCAGACAGTATAACAAAATTTAGCTACCTTCAGGGAAACTAAATCATTCTGATCAGAGAGCAACAACTGGGCGTAAAAAAGATCAGATTCCCTGGATATTTTATCAAATGAGGAGTTATTAAATGGGTTCGTGAATCCTTATAGAAAAATACAGTATAACAGGACATGTGCTGTAGTTACAATAGCCCCTTGTCCACAGGGGCAATTAGAGCTATTATTTTAAAATTTCCATCTATAAATGTTCAGTCCTTTTCCTCTTTTTCTTCGTTCCTGAGTTTCTTATCTCTGTCCTGTTTGTTCGTGTTTTATGTGGTTTTGTTCTTCAAATGTTTTTAACCATTTGTAAACCACCCAGAGTCAAAGGAAGTCAGGCGACATATACATTTAATAAATTATAAATTAAATTAAATTAGCCCATGGTTTGCGGGAGGACATTATCTCTGGTTCCGTTAGTTTCTGGAGTTTCATCCGTTCACAATAGGCTTTCTAGCTGTATTTGCACGATACTCCAAGTTGCAAAACAGGCAACCTACATTTCAGCCTAGCCAGTTGTACGAACCACCCACATCTATAATCCATTGCCCAGCGCGAAATGGGTGGGGCCAACCACGTTCCAACGAACCACGTGTCACACGTCATTCCTCTGAGCCCCGCCCTGCGTAGAAGGCGCCACGGACGTCATTTCCCAGCCGGCCCAAGCCCGGTCTCTGGTGTTCTCCCCTTTTCCTTCCGCCTTGGCCTCGGCGGAGCTCTTCGATTGTTGCGCGCCCCTTACCGGAAGCGGGTGGAGGAGATTGCGGAAGTCGGGGCGGGGTTAGTTCTTTCTCGTTCTGGCGGCTGAAAGAAAATGGTGAGTTGGTGGAGGGCTGAGGGAAGATCGGTTTCCATCCAGCGCTTTTGGAGGCCTTTGTACCCGGGTCGCAGGAGAGGAAACTTGCCTAGAGTTTATCAGACCTAAACTAAATACCTAAAGGGTATTTTCCCAACACGCTCCTGGTTTCGTATAGTGGTCGACAACGGAAGACTTTAGTCCCAAGTCTAGGCCCAATTGCATTTTTCATCCAGGAGAACAGTGCCTTTTCAGGGGCTTGTTGGGCATCCATGGGACGGGCCAGGCAGTCTCGCTTTGAGGGGAGGGAATAACGTACGTTGTTTTCTACGCGGTTGGGTCAAGTTCTCCCTCTCTACTTCGTTATATTGGAACCTCTCGTAGTTGCCCCAGAATGAACCTCGAAACGTGGTTCTGCAATTTACTGAGCAGAGCATAGTTGGAAAGACGCAGCGCGTGGGGTAATTGAGGCTTTAGTCACGTGTCTTATTCAGAGGCGTCTGCTTGGGCTCTGGGGACTAGATAGGTTGCAGTCAGATAATTCAGGGATCGTTTTAGTTCTAAAGGAAAGGAATAATAAATGAAGGCCATGCAGAGACTTGTAGCTTTTCCTCACCCTACGTGTGTACTTTATTTCTACTACTGTTTAGCCCGTGCAGTTAAATACTTTCTTCTATGGTGCATGGTTTGTGCTGGATCTGTTCAGATCCTAGTTCTCCCAATATGTGATCTGAATGTTTTGGGATACATTGTCCATCAGCCCTGGTCAGCATGGGGTATTGTAAAGCATTCTAAATGTGAAACAGCCTCCTACTGCATCCTATGTAATCTCTAACAATTTACTAGGACCTATGCTGTGGGCTCTGCATTACTTAAGTGCATAGGTGTAGTATCTTAGTGAATGTTTGTGTTTAAAAGTGCTTTATAGTTGATCCCATGTTGGCTCAGAGTAATTTTAATTTCAGTGTCTTGCTTCACCCCTGTGGTTAAGTTAAATTTAATTTGTTCTTACTTTATATGATGATTGAAACTATGCACTGCAGTTAGTAACCCATGTTTTCATGTGTCAGGTGGGGTTGCAATAAAGTCATGCTGTGACTTTTAAGTCAGCATGCATAGGATTATCTCTCTACTGTTAAATTCAGTTTATTGAACTATGAGTTACCTTTATAGCAACACAGCCATACCAGCTAAAAGGCAAACTAACAAAATACAAAACCTGGGTTAAGTGAGGGTCTTCATTTTACTTTCACAATTGTTGGATTTGAGGACAATAATGGGTATCATCTTACCTTAGCCAGATAAGAAACATTCTGCTTCTGATACAGAAGGCAATAAATAGCCATAATGATTGGTAGCAATTGACAACTAATTCTCCATTAATTTGTTTACAACCCCTTATAAAGGCCACTTATTTATTTATAAAATTTATAGGACTACCCATCTTAAAATACATAGCTGTGTGGTGAGCAGCTGGCTTACAAGAAAAACAATATTTAAAAAGATGTGACCAAAACTAAAAATAATCCAGTAAAAAGAAAAGAAAAGCACCACATAACAGACTCCAAAACAGGCACATGAATACATTTAAGCTCCTGGCCCTAATGCCTTGGGGAAAAGCTAGGTCTTAACAGCCTTGTGCAAGGCCAAGAGAGTCCTGCAAGATGATGCTGTTTAATAAAGGGGACATATGAATCTTGGGCCAGTAAATTTCATGGGTTTCTTGTATTCTGTTTTTTTAAAAATCGTGTTCTGTCCTAAGCCTGCCATAATTTAAGTATCTGGATGATTCTGGTTTCCAGTACTGTGGGGTGAAAAAATTCTCTGCTATCTTATACTTCTGATTCATGTCTCTCAGCATCCTTTTTTTTTTTTTTTTTTTTAACTAAAAGGCCAAAGTATTTCCTCAATGCTCTTGATAATTTTCACCACTGTGCTTTTGTTTGGAGATTAGATTGTTAAATTTGTATCCCACCTTTTCTCGCTACCAGAAGGTAATGTATATAACACTGTTTCTAATTTTCCCTCCACAACTCCATGAGGTAGATTGTGTTGAGAAGGAATGACTGACCTAAAGTTGCCCAGTGAACTTCTGTGTTTGAAGGTGAACTTGAATTTGGGTCCTGGTCACAACAACCATTATACCCACACTATGGGTGTACATGTATATACACTTAACATGAAACTTAAACAATTATTGGCATTTTTTACAAGAAAATGATGGCACCTGAGAAGAATATAGGAATAAAATGAAAGTTCCTGTAAAGCCCCTGAAGCCTTAATTTATTATGTGAAGTTGAGAGACATGAAAAATTTCTAAGCAATTGTGTTGTACCTTTAAAATAAATATACAAAAGGTTTTTATATAAAGAGAAAACATTTCAGTAATCCTTGATATGGTATTAGTTTTGTTTTTTCCTCCGAGGAGTTAAAGCTTCCACAGAACTTCGGAAAAGAGTGAATATTTTGCAGTCAACATTCTTTTAATTATTGAGTTGGACTAACTTGATACAAAACATTTTCTCCCCTGTAAAACACATGTTAGCTACTAATGCTTCATCACAGCATCTTAAGAATCATCCAGTTCTTATAATCCGACTAATCCAACAGGTATGACTTATGGTAATACTATCATTTGTATAAATTAATTTCCATGTCTCTTTCAGACAAAAGGAACGTCATCTTTTGGCAAGCGCCGCAATAAGACACACACTTTGTGTCGGCGATGTGGATCCAAAGCCTACCATCTCCAGAAATCCACCTGTGGAAAATGTGGATATCCTGCTAAACGCAAGAGAAAGTGTAAGAATGTTATTTTCCAAAGTACAGGAGTAACTTTAGTATTTACAGCATGGAACATCCATGCGTTTTTATTGGCAACAATGGAGAATTGTTCTGCTATTGATTTCTTCCAGAAAGCTAGCCTATGTCCCTGGGATTTCCTGATGCCTATCCATCGTACTAATCAGGTCCCATACGGGTAGTCCTTGACTTGTGACCATTTGTTCAGCAACCATTTGAAGTTACAACAGTGCTGAACAAAGGGACTTATGACTGGCATCTGAAGTTATGGCTGTTGCAGCGCCCCCACAGTCACATGATCAAAATTTGGGTGCTTGGCAGCCTGCCCGCACTTAGGACCGCATGGGCACTTCAACTTCCCCCACCCACCTATCTTCCCCCCCCATCTCAGCCCTTTTGGCCTCTGCACAGCTGCATTCCTCAGCAGTGGTGGCAGCACTGCGGTGAATTAGAGTCCTGAGGCCTTCAGCAGTCTCAAGCAACCCCACCCCCCCAATTCCCAGAGCAGCTGGCACTGCTCCTGAGGAGTGCTGCCTCAGGCCCCACACCATGGCCAGCCACCCCAGCACCAGAGCACAAAGCCTCAGCATGGAGCTTGAGGCTGCACTCCTTATCAGCAGTGCTGGTTGCACTAGGACTTAAATAGTGGCCTGGGGGTGGCGGTGGCCGGCTGAGACTGCTGAAGGCCCCAGGCCTCTAATTCAGTCCTCTCTCTCTCTCTCTGTTCTGTATCTCACTGGGTGATCATAGGCCTTTGATTGTCTTTCAGCTTCAGCATTTTTGTGGGAATAAAATAGGGCAGTGGAATTATGTAACTGGAACTCCATAGAGTAAAATGTACCACCACTTTTTTTCTAGATAACTGGAGTGCTAAGGCCAAAAGGCGCAATACTACTGGGACAGGCCGTATGAGGCATCTAAAAAAGGTCTACCGAAGATTCAGGTAAGATCTCTTTGAATTTATCTTGGCTGAAACCCAGAAGTAACCAGATGTTTGGCTAGAACAGTGCAGTCAAACTTCTGAATCACAATATATTTGTTTCATGCATATCCCTACAAATGATGGTGAAGCTCCTGTAATAACAAACAGGTAATTAACACAAACCATCTGGGTTTTGTCATTATTCCTTGCAAAGGCTTAGTTGAATAAATAAAATCAAGTCTCAGTTGAGTTGAGCTTGATTCCTGATGACTTCACAGACCCATCTATGTAATTTTCCGGTCAATAGTACAAAAGTAGTTTTCTATTGCCTTCTTCTAGGCTACTGTTTTGTCTTTCATGATGGTCTGCCATCCAAGAACTAATAAGGTTCCACTTTGGATTGCCAGTCCATACAAGGTTAAGGCATGTACCTTTGGAGTAAATTTGAAATGGTCGCCCAAGTCATAGAAAACTGCCCATTATTTTAAAACACACTAACCTTGTGCTTAAGTGTAATTAGAATAATTCATCCAAATGATTTGGGAGTCACAACTTCAGCTTACTTTGACGTGCGAATGAGGTTGTTATATGGATTTTAACAGCTTATCTGTGATGTTCCTATAAAAAATGTCTGAACATCTGATTTCTTAAGTGATTAATTTTGTAACTGAGATAAGCTGATTTTTCAAAAAGAAAAAAAAATCAAATAAATGGAAATGCTTAAATGCAAAAAGTCCTGTTTCTTCTTTGCCTTATACAGGAATGGATTCCGTGAAGGAACAGCGCCAAAGCCCAAGAGAGCTGCTGTTGTGGCTTCCAGCTCATCTTAAGGACTGTTGATTTAAGGAGTGTTGATTTAAAATAAATGACGACTCTACAAAGACAGGTTGTCATCTTTATACAGTGTTCAGTTTGTCCAAATTTGTTGATGTATCTTGATCCTTATTAATCTGAAATTTCATTGTAAAATACAGTGGGTTTTTTTTCAAATACTGTACACAAAGCACGTTTCTTAAATCTAGCAAAAAATACAGATCTGTTTTAATGTTTCAGTGGAGTGTTCATAACTAGGTCTATATATCCATGTACATTATATGGCCATTTGAGCTATAATCAGAATCTTGAACTGGTCAAACCTGCTCGTATAGCAATGATGGTGGTGGGAGACTCATGCCTGTTGGTCATTGTGCTATGACTTACGTTTTTCAGTATTTGCAAGCAGACTACAATTTCTATAGTACAATCTTAAGCTAGAGCAGAGTTTCTCAATGTTGGCAATTTGAAGATGTGTGGACTTCAACTCCCAGAATTCCCTAGCCAGGAAATCCATGTATCTTCAAGTTGGCAAGGTTGAGAAACACTCAGCAGTATTCCTCAAACACTGTTCCGGTATGGTGGTATACAAAGTGAAAAGCTGGCCTACCAAAATCCAAAGCGTGAATTTCCAGCATTCTGTATGTGGGACTAAAGGATTAGACATTAGAAAACATGTCTAAATTTCTTGAAACTAATGACACTGGAACACTTTTTAATGTTTTTTTTTTTAACTTATTGAAATTTAACAAAAATAATGGTACAATAGCACTGATACAATTATTTATACAAACACACACACACACACACACACAAAATGAACAAAAATGGAGCATGTCACTTTATGGTGCTAAGCAGGCTAATAGTTGGGTAAGGAGGCCATCGGGAGTTCCCCAGGCTGTAGGTCAAACTAGGAAGTATAAAAATACAGTGGTACCTCGGTTCACGAACTTAATCCATTCCAAGATTCTGGTCGCAAACCGAATCAAATTTCCCCATAAGGTTCAATGTAAATAAGGTTAATCCGTTCTGACCCCTATGAACATGGTCACCAACCAAATCAAATTTCCCCATAAGATTAAGTGTAAATAAGGTTAATCTGTTCTGAACCATATGTATTTTTTTTTTTACCACAAAAATATGAAACAAAGTACAGTACAGTACAGTATGAAGAGAGAGAACACTAACCTTGCTTGAGGCGACACCAAAAAGCTTCACAGCAAGTGTCTGTCTGTGACCGCGATCTCACCTAGAGGAAGCCACGACCACGTGTCAGAGCAGGGAAGATGGCCGCGGGTCGTGTTTGTCACCCGATGCGGAGTTCGCGAACAGAAGCAAAATGTTGCGAACGGTGCTATTCATGAACTGAATTGTTCGTGAACAGAAGCGTTCGTGAACCGAGGCATTACGTATTGCAGAGGGTGGTAGTGGGAAGCCAAGAAAACTCCAGGGTAATATCCATCTACTGGCCAGGAGTTGAGCTTGAATTGAAAATGATCTTACTCTATTCCTCCGCCTACTCAGGAGCCTTCCCTCGACAGGGCCTGAAAAGGAAAGCATATCCACTAGAAGTAGTGGCTTAGCCAGAGCCAGGTTAGCTTTAATAGCTGGAAGTTTCTCATAAGTACGTACATACATAAATAATAAATCCACCCATCCATTCCAATAAGTCCAGAATTTGGGGAGTTGTACTGCCTGATCAAAGAACTACTGTACCAAGGAGAAAAACAACCCGCTCCAGCACTGTCAGGGCGAGCTACTGTATATAAACAGAGGGCAAACCCCACTCCCTTCCAGCACTGAAGATGTTACCTAGTCGGGTAACAAAATGTCTGCAAGAAAACAGCCAAGCTCAGAGAACCCCAGGGACTCCACAGTTCAACCCTGAGCCACAGATATTCTCTTCTATTGGTATTTGGGGAATTGGTTTTTTTTTGTACAAATTAATCCAAAGTGAAAGTTGTTTTTTTTTGTTTTTTTTTTAAGAAAAGCATCTCTTGTATTCCTCTAAAAGTACAATCTTTCAGTGTCTAATATTTGGAAATAAATTACTGATTTGTTTTTTAAAAAAGATGATAACCTCTATTGGTAACCTAAACCAGCATAACATTTCCCTTTAGAATGTGTAAGCTGCTATGCAATAGCCTTAATTTCACATACAAGCAAAATCATGTTTAAGATCGTGCAACTCAGATTAGAATCCCACTTGGAAAGGGAGGTGCCAGATGTTCAAACTGGCTACAGAAAAGGCTGAGGAACAGGATACATTATTGCTGATGCATGCTGGATGACTGAGAAAGCCAAAGAACACAAAGAAGAAGTCAGTATGTGCTTCATAGATTATAGAAAGGCTTTTGATTATGTTGATCATGTCAGGCTGTAGAATATGCTTAGAAGAATGGGAATCCCAGAACATCTTATTATCCTCATGCAAAACTTATAGACACATCAAGAAGCCACAGTCCAGATGAAACATGGAGAAAGAGTAACATGAAGAAAGAGCCAGATTGGTCTGGTGGTGAAGGCACCAGGCTGGAAAGCAGGAGACTGAGTTCTAGTCCCTCCTTAGACATGAAAGCCGGCTGGGTGATTTGGGGCACGCACACTCAGCCCAACTCACCTCACAGGGCTGCTTTATGGAGAAAACAGGAGGAGGGAAGAGTATTAGGTATGTTCACTGCCTTAAGTTATTTATAAAAATAAGAAAGGGGCAGGCTAAAAAAAAATCTAAAAAAAAAAAGGGAGAGAGAGATTGAGAGAGAAACTGGCTCCAGGTTGGCAAAGAAGTGAGACAAGGTTGTATACTTGATGGTACATCAATGATCCATCAGTCAATCAAAGCATCCTTTTGACTTTGGGTAATTACAGTGAAAAACAATAAGGAAAGAAATAAAAACATACGGTTCTATTAAAATCATAAACAGTATCTTGTAAAAAAAACTTTCCCAGAGTAATTCAGTAAAAGATATAAAATGCTGGGTGCGCAAGATGAACCTATACAAAGGCTGCCACCTGCTTTTTGAGCAGGAGTCGTGAATCCAGAAGGATCCCCAGATTGCTCACAACTCTGGGGGACTGCTAACCCATCCAATTACTGATGGAACAGCTCCAGAATCAGGGGAGCCCAAAACCCAGAGACACTTAGTCTTGCTAGAGTTAAGTCACAACCTATTGATCCCCATCCAGACACTCAGCCTTCAGGCAGTGAGGAAGCACCTCTACAGCACACTTGTACAGCCAGGAGCAGAGATGTACAAACGGATATCAGCTTATGGATATTACCTCACCCCATGCCAACAGATGACTTTGCTTAGTGACTTCATGTATATGCTAAATAGGAGTGGAGAGAGAGGTGAACCTGAAGCACCTCACACATAAGGGGCTTAGGGCTAGACGTCTCCCATTGTAACAACACTGATTAGAACCAGCTTTGGAGGAAGGAGAACCACTGCAAAACCTCTGCATTCCACTCCCAAACATCTAAGCTGGTCCAGGAAGATACCATGATTGATGTCATTGAACTCTGTCAGCAGTTGCACCACCACCTGTGATGGAATGGAATTATGAAGGCCAAGCTCAGGGAGAAAAACGTTTTCTTTCATCTCCTGAGGCGAGAGGGAGAGATAAGAGGATGAGACTGGCACCTCCCTGAGGAATTCACAATGTTGTGGCTGGCATTACTTGGGAACTGGGGTTTCAGTCTGGGAAGACTGATGTCAGGCCTAGCCCAAGGAACTCCAAGAGACCATGTAAATTCAGTCCGGCTATGTTTATTAGCTACAACCTCTAGCAAGAATCTTCCCAGACTGAAACCCCAGTTCCCAAGTAATGCCAGCCACAACATTGTGAATTCCTCAGGGAGGTACCAGTCTCATCCTCTTATCTCTCCCTCTCGCCTCAGGAGATGAAAGAAAACGTTTTTCTCCCTGAGTCTGGCCTTCATAATTCCATTCCATCACACCACCATCCTGAGCCCTCCAGAGGTCATCCACAACACAACCAATGCTGTTTTGGTGCTGTAATCCTGCCTGAAACCAGACTGAAAAGGGTCCAGATAGTCTGCTTCCTCCAGGGCCCTTTGGATTTGGGAGCCAACCACCCTCTCAACAACCTCCCCAAAACTGTACTGGACAAAAAGTGTCTAATACTGTTGGCTCCAAGGACGGCATCTTCTGGAAGGAATGGACCACTGCCTCTTTAAAAGCAGGTGGAACCTTCTCACACAAATAAGCATTCACCACAGCTTGGATCCAATGTATGTATGTCACCTCCTTGGAGGCCTTAACCAGCCAGAAGGGACATGGATCTAAAACACACATGGCTGAACTCACAGCCCCAAGAACATGTTGGAACTCTTCCCAGATAACCAAGTGAGATTGTATCTCTCCCAATTCCATAAGACCTGCCCAGGCAGAATCCAACTCTGAGTGGATCTGAGTGACTTTATCCCACAGATGCTTAGGATAGTCCTTGCAGCAACCCTGCAGGAGTTCCCATGGCCTCTCCTTGCCAACAGCCTACCTAGTCTCTCAGAACAGGGCTGCTGGCCAGAAAAATAAGCCCTTTTTACCATTCTCATCACCACAAGATAACCTTAATAAAGGTTCTTACCTATGCCTGCTCAGATTGTAACTGGCACTTTCCATGTTCGGTAGTAACAGAGCTTAACAGTACACTTACAGGGAATGTGTGTGTTTCAGTAGCTCTGGATGGTCTTTTAATATGAAAGCAAAAACTTGTGCATGGGATTTCAAATATGAACTGAAGTGAGAAAAATCCATATATATAATACAGGACCTCTGTCTGCAGAATCCACTTTTATCTGAGTAGTGTTCAATGAAGGTAACTTCCTTTTAGATAAAATTGCATGATGGATGCAGTGAGAATGTTCACAGAGATGTGGTTTGAATTGGTGGGATGGCAGAGAATATATATGATTTGCTCCTATAGTTTAATAGTTAAGACACTATTGTTGTGTGCTGCTCTGCTTTTGCCAGCCAAGCATACAATAAAGTTCCACTTTGCAGTTAAGCAGAAAAGTCCCAGATTGAATTCCTGTCAATACTATTAAAATGGCAATTGGGTGATGGAGAAGATTTTGCCATTAAACTGGAGAGCTTCAAGAAATGGGGTAAAGAATAGATCTGTGCAAATTAGTTCTGATTCAATTCATACTGGTGGTTTGAGATTCAAAACGGGCTTCATTTGATATATGAAAAAAAGATTTGCCCACAGGCTATAATTGGGAAACTTCGACACCTGAAACTGCTTTATTTTTTGGAGAATAGGATGAAAAGAGCAGAGATGGTACTGTAGACCCTTTAGAGGGCATTAACCCCACTAAGGTTCAGCTAGATGAGTGCAAGGGTTTTATCAGAATCAAAAATGTATTTCCCCATAATACTTTTTTCTAGGGCAGACAGAGCAGGACTGAAGAAAGTCCAACTTGGCTTCTAATAAGCACTATGGTCTATAAATATTCAAAACTGTTTTAATAATAAGCCCCTACCTCTTCCTTTGCTTTTCTGGAGTGCTGTGAGCTAGTGCGTCCCCACCTCTGATCTGTAGGTTTTGGGGGGAGCCAGGAAGCCTAGCAAGGTGCTTGGCAAATTCAGCCCTTCCCAGGAAGAACCTCTTCAACAATGCCAAGATTTGATTGTATCAGAGCTGCGGTCTGCAGGCAATACAATGCAGAAACAGTGGAAGCAGGCTGGCAGAGTGAGATACAGTGCCACAGAGATAGGCTGGCCCAGAATCAATGAATTCATTGCCTTGCTTTCACCCCGTTCTTAAAAGCAGTAAATGTTTAGACCAGCACCTGCACAAATGAACTCATTGTAATACGGAGAGACTCAAACTAGCCTTAATCATGCAGTATCTAAAAATAATAATGTTGGACCCAAGACTGCATATGGTCAGCCTTGAGTCCATACTGAGAGCTCTGAGAGATGAACTGAACTCCCACTTATGCTGGCAAGTCCGTCGGAAAAGAAGTGCACTGTTCCATTAGCACAAGAGAGAGCAACATTTAAGATTTCTGGCTGGCTGCTCGGCCTCAGTGAAAGTTGAGAGCTGAGAAAGTTGAATGATGGCCAAAACAACATTAGCCTTACTAGCCGCAATACATGTTTGGAAAGACAACAAAGACTCTGGGCACTGTAATGGTCAATTAGCAAATAGCAAGCATTACCAACAAGCAAGCAATTATCAGTTCCCTCATTATGAGATCCCAACCCACCCTCTCACATCTCTAACCCCAATACATTTTTCAGAAAAGCTGTCTTAGGTTTGTATGCCTTCTCATTTGGTTTGAGATTTCCCCAGACCAATCTGAGTGGACTGGGCCCTCTAAGATCAGTGGCATTTGGGTGTTTCGGCCATAATAAACATTACAGTAAAATAAGATTAGTGGACTGTGTAGACGGGCAAACATTCAGGCAGCTTTTGCACAGCTCCTTAGGAAGATGCAACTTCCAGAATTTCTACTGTAACGTTTTTCTCTCTCTCTCCCCATCCCTTTCTTTCTTTTCCTTTTTTCTGTCTCTATTATCTGCCTGTCTCTCTCATAGACATACACACATTTGTGTGCATCCTACTAATATGACACTAGGTGGCTTACGATTTATAAAGCTAAAACACATCCATACAATAAAACAATTCACAAGCCTACTCTTCCACCTCCGGACCAATTACTTTCTTACCTATCAACTAGCCATGTCTTCTTTCAGCTTGGCAAATATGGCTTCTTATCAGAAGGACCCTGAAGAATGTTCTAATTACAAATCTCAGTGTAATGTAAACTCCAAGGTTATGGCTTGCTGATGATATTCTATAATCTTAATAATATTCTCAATAATTGTAAGGATTGCCTTTCGGAAGGATTTATAGTAAATCCTTAGTAATAGCATTGCGGAAATAGTCCCCCTAATTCTCAGGAGGAATAGAGCAAACTTTAGTTCATCCTATTCTGTCGTTACAGGGCAGTAGCTTTACACTCTTTGAAAGCAAAACTCACCTGCCCTAACATTAGCAGCTTTGAAGACAAGAGCCAGCATGCTCCACCTCTGCTTAAAAGGAAGCAAGCATTTGGGGGTCAATTCGCAGCAGGCGTTTCAGTGTTGAAAATGTTCTACTTATCCCAGGCCAACCAGAGAAGGATGTTTCTTTTCTATTTTTGACTTTTAAGAAGCCTATCGAGCCTCTGTTCGCAATCCCCACCAAAGAAAATGTTAATTGGCTAGGTTCTGAGTTAATCTCCCAGTGGCTCCATTCCCAGAATATATCAACTAACTTTTCCAAATAATATATTTAAATTGCGAGATTGTCTGAGGAAGACGAAGTTAAACCATGTGGCCTAGAATTAATAATGGTGATCGTATTTTATTTGTTAGAATCTCAAAGCAGTGAAAAAGCCATAGAATCTCCCTAGAATCATAGAAACGTAGAGCTAGATTCAGCTCTCTGATTTGCTTTGTTGATTCAGTTCAGGTCCTCCTTATGAAATCCTATCACTAGCATATTCTAGGAGAAATCTTCTGCTCAGGATAGGACCTAACACCGTTTAGGAGATAGTGGATGCATTTGAAAGCAATCAACAGCCAAGGAAGGCAGTGGACAGGGTCAGAATTTTTGTGAGGATTTGTGCATTTGAGAGCTTAAGCCTTCCCACTTACGGCTTTTACACCTTCCCACTTTTCTTTGCCTTCTCTTGGAAAATGGGCAGGAAACTGTGCCCCTGCAGTTTGTAGTTTACTGCTAAAGTCCAACAGAACCATCTTCAAGGCTTCTGAAAGCTGAAACATGGATTTGAGGCTGCACAGATCCACAGATAGAAGTTGCAGTAAGCTGTACGAGGCAATGGTTTGATGTGAGATCTAGCAGCTTCCTGTTTCAGCGTTCTTATGCTTTCCAGTCTGAGACTTTTTCCGGTTCCTGCTTTAATAAGGGAACAATGCTACTGAAGCAAATGATGGCAATATGTGTTTTTACTACCTTCTGAACTGTATTTTGGTGCTGGCCTAAGAATATGTGGCTGGAGGATGCATTTTATTTTGTGCCAAGACTTACTCCTGAATGACATGCGCAGAGAACAGGCAGTGTATGGTCTGAAATAACAGGTGAGGGTTTGGTTTGGTTTTTAAACGGAAGAACTGTCAGAAAGCCTTTTATCTGCCCCTTAGCCCGTTGTACTTTTTCTCCTAGGTCCTTGGCCACAAGTCAGGAAGAAATTTATTATTATTTTTAACATGCCTCTTCATGTGTTTTTCAGTATGTCTGACCTGTATGAAGTTTTTCTTACCACCTTCGATGCCAGGAAAAACCTACTTATTAATAAAGGGCCAAATATGTGATTGTAAAAACAATAGTGTGTGTGTGTGTGTGAAATAAATAAATATAATTAATTTGTCAGTGCCTTCTTCTGGAACATTTTTTCGATTTTCCAGTTTACCCTACAGTCCTGGGACGTCCTGATAGTCTCCCCTCCAAGAGCTAACCAAGTGCCACCCCGCTTTAGCGGCTGAACCCGGGCAACGCCAGCCGAATGGGGCTGCCACAGCAGTAATGCCCTCCTAGCCCAACCCTTTGAAGGACAGGGGGGAAAAAAATCCCACAGTCGTACTGGAGACCAGAGCACCCCGCGGCCCGCCAGGAAGAACTAGGCGCGGGCTTCCGCGAGTCCGAGTCGGGCGGGCGCGCAACTTACGGCTCGCGCCTCTCCTCGTCTCGCCGGGCTCCCCCGCCCGCCCCTTCACGTTACACGAGCGGGAGGGGGGACCGTCCAGCCCCTCCTCCTGGTGCGCAGGCTCGGCTTTCGGCGCAAGATGGCGGCGGCGGCGGATAAACAGAAACATGAGCACGGGCGGGTGAAGATCGGGCACTACATCTTGGGGGACACGCTGGGCGTGGGCACCTTCGGCAAAGTCAAGGGTGAGCGCTGGGAAGGGAGGGCCGAGGAGCGGCGGGGGGGGGGTGGCGGCGACCAGGCTGCCGGCCGGCTCCCCCGCCCCAGTTCAAGGGGCGACGGTGGTGAAGGTGAAGAACGGGGCTGCGTCCTTCTCACCCCGCGGGGGCCCTGAAGCGGCTCCTCTTTGCCCTCCCGGGGGGGCAAGAGGGGGAGGAGTCGTTTCGTTGAGGAAGGGTATCCATGGGATTGCCCCCCAAGTTTGCAAAAAGCCCCTCCCCCTCTTTCGGGGCGGGAAGGAAGGGGGCGACCCTGAGGCGCCAGCCCGCCGCAGCATCCTTCAATCCAGGGCGTCTTTCTTTATCGTGGGGGGGCTTAACATCCACCAGCCCAGCCCCCCCCCCCCGCCTTTGGCAGGGATGCATTTAACTCTGCTCCGAAAGAAGCCCCCCATGACTGCAGAGGAAGCGGCCTTAGCTGCTCCCGAGGCATCTCACCGGCTTCACCCCCCCCCCTTTTTTTTTTGCTTCCCCCCAGCTCGGGCTCTCGCAGTCCGGCCCCGCTGCCTGGGACTGCAAGCGCGTTTCCAGGCGGCCGCTTTGCGGGGTGACCCCCTGCGTATTTTTCTTGCAAGGAAGCCGCGCCGAGTTGGGCTCTCCTCAGCGCCGGGTCGTCGTGCGTGCAGTTGCAGCCTTGGGGACAGCCGGCCTGGTCTCCTGGTGTGCTTCCAGAGAAGGGAAAGGGGAGCAAAACCGTGTCGGGACCCAAGTCCACTTTCAGACTCTCCTTGTCGCTGTTATACCTCCCCCTTCCAATTTTGTGCTTCCTGCTGGGCTAAGTTCCGTATTATTGCCCCATCTAGTTTCAGCCAGTTAGTGCTGCATCCTCTTGCTGTTCTCTCTTCTACCCCATGAATGGGTTTGCTGAGATCTGTTGTAAGCAACGAGTTAAAATGGGGAAGTAGAAGCAACAGTAAAGGCATTTAGGTAGAAATCAGAGTTGTGTTCTCTTTGGAACACTTTCAATCAACAGTTCAAATTCTCTCTTAAAAAAAATGAGTGGCTTGGCCTGAAATGTTGCATTAAGATGATTGTGGGTTTATTTGCATGTGTGGCATTTCTAATTCCTTCTGTTCTTCAAAGCTTTTATTTTTAAATGAAGTTAAATGCTGAAGGAGGAGGCTGTTTCTTCCAAAAACAATATAAATCTGAAATCACTGTTGCAAGCATGTTAAAACAGCAGATTGCTTGATCCAGAACCTTAAGGGTGTTTGCTTAAGTGTTAGTCCTGAAAGAAGCAAAGATTTTGAATCTTCTGACAAAATCCAAAGGAGTTTCTGTGGATCAGCGAGAAATGTTGGCTTTGTATGCTTGTTGAGGCATGTTTTAGTTACAAAAATGTCTTGCCTTTCTACAGAAATTGATAATGCAATAAATAATCCAACTTTACAATATAGTTAGGACTCATTGAAATAATGGCATTGTTTAATTTTATACTTAGAATGTGATGAACTAAATAAGGATTTGCTTATCTTCTAATTTATGAAATTGGTAGTCATATCTTCTTTGGGAACATATTCGTCACTTGTTGCACCATGACAGAGAGAGGCCAAGAAGTCACTAATCTGACCTAGATCTTTGTGTATGCAAATTTATGTGGGATTGCACTGTTTCTTCACCTGTGAATCATGGGCAGAGGCTGCAATTAGGAACATTTTGAAGCTCTTTTTGCTCCACAAGGGTTTATGCCATTCCTCTTCTTTTCATATTTTGGTAACTCTTGACTTTTGATTTTCAGGATGGCTGTATTCTTTGGGTTGAATTAGCCCACTATGTCTTATAAGTGTGATATATGGAATAGTGCTTCTCCAGAAAATCTTATGGAGATAAGGGTTCCCTCAGATATACCAATTCTGACTATGTGTTGCTTTAAAAGTAATAACTGCACCTGGAATTGCTCAGCTGCAATGTAGGTGAACCATAACAAAAACAATGCATATTTTGTGTCTGACCCCAGGGAGTCAAGTTATGTACCATTTGGAGCTGCAACACTGTTTTCATTATAAGAAGCAATCATGGGGATTACTGGAACATCAATAATTCTGGTGAATCCCTGTCCTCAGGGATGGTATAAGAAAGCTTTGTTAGATGCAGCTGGTTAAGTTGTGTACTCTTTTAGGCTTTATTGGTAAATAGTCATAATTATTTGGCAGCTAATATTTGACTATTTGCTATTTCACAGCAGATTATCATAGGCACTATCAGAGGCTAGACTAGTGGGAAAAAATCCTTTTGAGAAGAGTCTGATTTTGCAGGAACAGCATAACAGCCTTTACTGCTACTGAAATATCTTTCTTCCAAAATAACAGATAAAGTAAGTGATAGGCAGATATCTGTACCTTCTGAAATGCCTCTTGGGCTTACAATTCAATATTAATTTTCACACTGACACAAATGGCTGTTACAGTAACTCCCTGCTATTGCTAAATTGCATTGAAATACTCAAAAGGTAATTATGTATTTACTCTTTAATCAGCTCAATTTATGGACATGGCTGTACTCTTCAGTTGGTTTTTGGCTGAGGATTGGCTGGTTTTCTACTCACCTGCTCATTAGAACGCACCAACAAGAAGAATTGGCCAGTTCCTGCCTTTTCCTAATTTGGGCCCAGATGCTAAGACAGAGTTCTCTAATCAATTGTAATGCTAATAGACTAGTGCATGAATGTCAGCCAATAGCAAAAAGTAAGGAATGTATTCTGGAGTACCTTCTAAAGCAATTCTTAAGCTTATTGAAGATGATCAAACTAAAGATGGGTACAGCATCTGAATTCACCCCTGTTTTCTCCTTTTCTTTCTTTTTCAATCCTTGAAAGCGATTTGTATGCATGTCAGGTTGCTAGTTGCTGTACTGTGTGCTTTAGTTAGCTTAGCCAACAAGGTCAAGCCTTACAGCTCGATTCTTCTGTGCTCCTTTACTAGGAAGTCTCCCAGAGCTGAATAGGGGTATCCATTTGTGTTCCCGATATGTGCATATGAGATTTACTTGATCGGATTGTTTTGTGGTACTATTAATAAAACAGTTAATTGGCAGTCCCCCTTAAAAACAAGATAAGAACAGCACCTGCAACACAACTGTCTAGTAACTTTTTTTAAAAGTAGAATATGCTACCAAATTAACCAAAATCTTGATTAAGAAATTGACTCTGTTCCAGCAGTTGCTGTCTGGGTAGTGCTCTGAAACATTGTAGGCATATGTTGTTATTCTTACTGCTGTTGTAGACAGGATTTTTGAATTGGATGAATCACTAGATGTAAGATCAAAGTGCCAGTTTCTAATGCTTTTCCAGCATCTCTGACTAATGCTAATAAAGCCAAATTGACATAAAGGGGAAAACTGATAACTAAATCAGGACAAGTTGATGAAGATTCTCAGTCATCCAGGTGGAATTATCTGGAGGTTGAGTCATGGCAACTGGACTTCTTTTCTTTTGGTTAGATACGTTTGGTGCTTGTCCAACCAGCTTCTTCAGTCTAGAAAGTTGGTTGCGGGGACCCCATAAATGTCTTCCAGGGTGGCTGCATTTCTCACTAACATGATAGGCTCATTGAAGGGACAATAGGAGATGTGATTAGTAGAGTCTTTGGGATGTGGATATCTTACTCCTAATCCCTCACTCATCCCCAAGTGGGTTGTTAAGTGCTGCCTCCCTGGTGAACTTGTGAAGTGGTCTTAATTTTCCTGGGGACTGATGAAAGAGCAGCATGAAAAATGGGAGACAAGTTGTGTCTGAGGCCTCCATCTCTATTACGGGAAGGATTTTCCACTTTGGCATAAATGGATTCCTTCACTCCTCTCTCAAACCACCTATCTTCTCTGTCCAAAATGTGAACATTACTGTCCTCAAATGAGTGTCCTTTTTCCTTTAGATGAAGGTAAACTGCTGATTCTGGTCCTGTGTTGTTGCTCCTCCTGTGCTGGGCCATCCTCTTGTGTAAAGGCTGTTTGGTTTCTCCAGTGTAGAGCTCTGAACACTCCTCATTGTACTGGATTGCATATACTACACTGCTCTTCTTATGTTTTGGTGTTCGATCTTTAGGGTGTACAAGTCTCGGTCTCAGTGGGTTTGAAAAACACAGGTATGTGATGTTTTCCAAATATCCGTTTTATCTTCTCCAACATACCAGCCATGTATGGAATGACAAGATTCTTCCGTTGACTCTGGGTTTCAGCTCTGTCTGCCGTTTTTTTTGTTGGATCTAGAACTGGATTTAATAAAGGCCCAATTTGGATACCCACAGGTCTTAAGAGCTGTCCTCAGGTGTCTGTTTTCTTTCTTTTTGGCATCTGTGGAGGTGGGGATGGTTTTTTCCCTGTGGTGTAATGTCCTGATGACTCCTAGTTTGTGTGCAGTGGATGGTGGGAGTCAAACTGCAGGTATTGGTCTGTGTGTGTGGGTTTCCTGTAAATCCCTATTTCTAGCTTGCCACAGGTCCCAGTTAGAACCTCACAGTCCAGAAATGCCAGCCTGTTGTCCTTGGTGTCTTCCCTGGTGAACCTGATGTTTGAGTCTATGGTGTTTATACGGTCTGTGAAGGCCTGTACGTCCTGGACTCTGATTTTAACCCAGGTGTCATCCACATACCTGAACCAGTGGGTTGGTGCTATTCCTTGGAAAAAGCTGAGAGCTTTCTTCCCCACTTCTTCCATGTATAGGTTGGCAACAATGGGTAATGTTTTTCATGACATTTTTCATGCTGCTCTTTCATCAGTCCCCAGGAAAATTAAGACCACTTCACAAGTTCACCAGGGAGGCAGCACTTAACAACCCACTTGGGGATGAGTGAGGGATTAGGAGTAAGATATCCACTTCCCAAAGACTCTACTGATCACATCTCCTACTGTCCCTTCAATGAGCCTATCATGTTAGTGAGAAACGCAGCCACCCTGGAAGACATTTATGGGGTCCCCCCTAACCAACTTTCTGGACTGAAGAAGCTGCTTGGACAAGCAGTGAAACTTATCAAACCAAAAGAAAAGTCCAGTTGCCATGACTCAACCTCCAGATAAATCAGGACAAGTTCTTAGTAGCTTCATATGTTGGAGTTACTGTGTGTAATGTCTGTAATATATCTGTTTAAAACATTTATACCTTGCCTCTTCTAACAGAACATTGAAACACTTTGATTTTTGGATTCAGCAGCTGTGAATTTGGAATTATAGTATAGGGATTTGGACAAAGTGCGTTAGAAGATTCCCTCCTCCCCCTCCCTTTTATTTAAAATATACCTTTTTCAGGGAATTGCAACTGAACTGCCATTGAATGAAGCATATTTTATGATATAAGCTCCTACCCCCAGTGCTTGTCACAGAAATAGTTTTCCTTTACATGGCAGAAACCTGTCAGTTTGAGTTATCTTTAAATTTCATTTTGAGCCCAGATTTTGTTAAAAATAGCTCTGTAAATACTTAAATGCTTTGGTAATGGCCCTAGATCTTGAGAAACATATCTCAGAAACAAGCATGTACCTGACAGATTTCCACTACGTAAGACAGATCCACAGCTAATCTGCCTATTGAAATAAACAACTTTTCTTCCATGCACTTTTTGACAAGTTCGTATCAGAGTCCATGTGCTATGTACTTGTAAAAGTATTGTTCAAAATTCTTCGTACCTGTGAGTTGGATTGCTTGATGGAAGATGGATGGCCACCTACTTCTGCCTTATATCTGGTGTGGCAGTAATTTGCTGGGTAGTGGATGATGTGACCAATGTATTCTGAGATGTTCACACGTAGCGTGATTTAGTGCAATGTTTTTCAAACTTGGCAACTTTAAGATGTGTGGACTTCAATTCCCAGAATTCCCCAGCAATTCTGGGGAAGTTGAAGTCCACACATCTGGGATGTTGAAGTCCACACATCTTAAAGTTGCCAAGTTTGAAAAATACTGATTTAGTGCATATTTCCATGCAGGTAAGTCCCACTGTAGTTGTGCATAGAAACAGGAACCTACAGTCCTTTGTGTGTTTTGTTTTTGTTTTTTCTGTCACCAAAGATTTGAAATTATTAAATAAACTTAGAAATCGCTGGGGTGGAATATTTATCTGATTATTTTTATAACCTTTCTTTACTCGTGGCTAAAAGTTTTATTTTGTGTTCCAATTGGCAGGGAAATTTATATAAAGAATGCAAGGGAATGCATTCTTTGTTGTCATGCAGTTGCTTTGGAAAATGCTGTGTTGCATTGTCCATACTAAGATTGAGAGAAATGATAACTTTGTATACTGTCCAATCTGGGGCAATGATGATGTGTCTTTGCTGCTGTTAGTTTTAAAGGGAGCTTTTATGTGTAAATATGGTAGTACAGGTAGTCCCCCGTATAAGAACAAGTTCCATTCCCAAGGTCTGTCCTTAAGTCGAATTTGTATGTAAGCTGGAGTAGTAGTATTGTATTGTGTACTATAAGTAGTATCATGTAATGAACTCAAACCATTGTGTATTTAACTTGAATCATTGTGTATTTAACTCTAAGTTTGCTACAGTAGGCTCCGTTTTTAACTGTGGGTTGTCTGTAACCCAGGCATACTTAACCCGGGGACCACCCATATTCTACGGACATCTGCATAATTGCATTGTGGACTAAACATCTTTAGAATGACAATAATAATTAATCTTAATTGAAGAGATGTAGCTTAGTGCTCTCTAAATTTTGCTGGGCTGCAGCTTCCTGAAACTCTAACCAACATGGTCAAAGATGAAGGATGTGGAAAGTTCAGCAATATCTGGAAGGTCACAGGTGCTTCACCAAAATCTAGTTAGCTACTACATTTGGTTGATTGATTGATTGATTGATTGATTGATTGATTGCCAGAGCTCCTTTGGTATTATTCTTTACAGCGTGCTGGGCTGTATGTTTTCTGTTTCATAAGAGCGCAAGATCTAGTCTTAGCAAGACCCTTGACTGGAAGTGATGTTTTGTGTATCTTAACTTGGATTCTGCCTGGGCTTTGTTATGAAAAACAATATTTGTACTCTAACATTGCTGTTTTTTCTTTTGGCTGTTCTGCATAGCTTTTAAACTTTTGTTGAAACAGTGCTTTGTAATGCAGGATTTGTGCCAGGCTAAACATATTCTCAATTTTGTTTGTGTGCTTTATGGGGCATGACAAGTTGAGGGTAATGGGAATCCAGTGCAATAATATAACATTCCTTCCCTGTTTAAAATTAATTACTATGTGCTGAAGACTGGCATTGGCCATTTCTGCCTGGAAAATCTCAAATCTGTCTGGGCTCACACATCTTAATTGAGATTTAGCTTGTTCAGAACCATTTAATTTGTGCTTGTAATGTTTGCCTGTTTGTAAACATGGGGCTAATTCATGCTTATAAATAGATGGTCAGCTGTGATAAGAAATATACCCTGCAGATAGGAGATTTTTCGTGAGTGGAAAGATAGTTCCTTTTTCAAATTTATCAGTGGGTTCCAAATGGTCATTGGAGGAACTTAAGACCAGGCAAGCTACCTAAACTAAAAATGTACTGTATCTGGATTATTTATTATGTACAGTGTTTATGTGCTATTCTTCAGGTGGATCTAGAGAGAGAATTATTATTACAGTAAATACCGATGAATATTATTAAGTGAAAGTGAATGATATATTAACTATGGAGAAATAGCATTCTCTGATCTCATTCTTTGGGGCAAGGTGATTCTTCAGAAACTGCTGATTAAGTAAGAGCGGTACAGGCAACCTTTATGCTGACCCTGAAAGTCTCTCTTTTGCAGCCCCTAGAACAGTATTTCTCAACCTGGGCAATTTGAAGATGTGTGGACTTCAACTCCCTTGCTGGCTGGGGAATTCTGGGAGTTGAAGTCCATACATCTTCAAGTTGCCAAGGTTGAGAAACACTGCCCTAGAACATTCTCAGAATTTTGACATAGTAGCTGAAAACCAAGGACATGGTTTTCCACTAAAGAACTAAAAAATGCAAATACCTTTTCTCCCCCAAACTGGCAAAAATAGACAATTCAGGATGTGCCCACATGCATGGCCTTGTCACACACACTTTCTATCATCACGTTGCCCACTGTGGGCTTGCAGTTTCCAAAACGTTAGGGGTACAAAGATTAGAGTGAATAAGAGCTTGTTTCTTGCCTTGCTTCATGCTGAAAGTCTTGATGAGAGAAAGACTTTTGCCTCTTCTCCAACTTTCCCACACGACTGTTGTAGGAATACTTGAACTCTGCTTTGAACTTCTTGATTCAGTTGCTGAGACGGAGGAAATGAACAAAATGTCAGTGCATTTTGAGTCACCCCTTTCAGAAGTGCCTGATTGCCAGCCAAAGTCCTTTTTTTATGATGATTGTTATTAAAGTCTGCAGATGGGCTTGATTGGCTTCTCTTGCAATCTTTTAGAAATGGAGCAATAAAGCTTAATGGCTTTGTCTTTGAAAAACAGTAAGGCAACTGCCAGTGGCAAAAATGGAGGGGGATTTCATTGCAGATGACCAAAAACAACCTAAGTACAGAGAGGTAGTTTTGTTTTTTTCTTTTACTTATTAGGAAAGAAAAATACTCATTTGAAATTCATTATAGTGCACTCTTTGTGAAGTTCCATGTATTTAAGTTGCAGCTTTAATCGCTAACGGCACCAAGACCTATCTATTCATAATTGATATGTATCATGTCCCATTGTGCTACTTGCTGTATAGAGTCCTTTGATATTATTTTAAAATGGAAATAATTTGCACTCTTGGTTGTAGAACAGGAAGGGCAAACAGTGACCACATACAGTTCTCATCTCTATTTTTGCAGACCCTAGAATTCTACCAGATTATGCTGCTGAAATTTTGGGAGGAAAATATGAAAATTGGGTAATCTGTTATTTTTCTCAAAATATAACAAAAAAGCATATAACAAGCAGCTACAAGGAAAATAAGTGTATTAAGCTTGATGTACCTGTTGCTGTAAGAGGGGAAGAAACAGTTGGAAATTTCAGTCCTATCTCCTTTGGTGATATGACCCTGTCCTGACCATATGCCCTGCAGGCCTCAAATGCCGAAAATAGTACTGTATTTACTGTAATTAAGCCAGAAAAACTTTCTCCATTCATTATTGTATTTGCTGGAACTCTAGGATAACTGTTCCCTTTTAACAAGGAATTATTTGGGAAAAATAGCCTTCCTTTTAGAAGAAATTAAAAAGGCCCCTAGGTGTACGTCCTCTGTCTAATGTCATTCATATCTCTGACTTCAGATTTAAATTTTGCTCATATGACCTGGTCTGGTGAATAATAAGCATAAAAGAAGACTGGAAAATTGAGTTTTTGTTTGTTTTTTGCACAAATGTAGCAAGGAGGCTTCATTTCTATTTGACGTATCCTTGTTCTAACAGATATATCTGTTTCCAAGTTCAAATATATAGCCTTAGACTGAACTTTTTTTTTTTAAGATTTTTTATCCCACCTTTATTATTTTTGCAGACATTTATGCTGTTTGCTATTTTCTTTGTTTTGGCACGTCTTCTATTGTTTTGGCAGATTTCCCATTTTTATAGAAACCCCTTTTTTACTCTTTATCAGTTCCTGGGATATGCCGTTTAAGAGCAGCAACTATTTGTGCATTATTTGCAGGAAACTGGATTCTTTTTTGTTTTTAAAAGTCAACGAGCTGCAGTTTAGAGTTCTGGAGTACTGAATCACTCAAGGGCACTGAAGATGTTACCTAGCTGGGTAATGAAACGTTTGCAAGAAAAGAAGCAAGCTCAGAGAACCCCAAGAACTCCACAGTTCACCCCTGAGCTACACATATTTTCCTCTATTGGTACTCAAGGGCTTGTCTCCAGCGGCGTTTTGATTCCTCTTTCTGTGTCACATTAGACCTGTTTATAGAAATTTTAATTTCAAATATCAGTGTGCAATCTGAGGATATCATAAGTCATTTGGGCATGTGAGATTCTTAACTTCTGTATTGTGTGGTTTAGCTTCCCACGTAAAGATGGTTTCACTGATAGTAAATTCTTAAAGAGGACATGAATTGGATATATGGTATTTTATTCCATATATAGAATAAATACATACATACATACATATTACATGTATGTAATAGTAAGAGCATTTTATGGATGCAGACGTAATTAAAAAAAAAATCCCAGTAAAAATGGATGTATTGGTTCCAGAAGATATATCAGCTCAGCTTTTGCAGAGCTCCAAAAAGAGACTTTAAATCTACCTACTGCACTGATCTAGTTTTATTATATTTTCACACCTTTATTTGCCCATTCCTTTTGAAATTGAAGCTGCTACTTACCTCTTTTTCTTCCTGTGTTTGAATGTGACTCTGAGTCCATGGATACATATAAATTTAGTAAATAAATAAAACACATAATCCTAATTATTATTAAAATAATAATAGTCTGCACAATATGTACAGCTTTTTCCATGGCAGTTTCTGTTTCATATTTTTCTTATAAGACAGTTTCTTTTGGAAGCTAAACTTCAGTGCACTTGATTGCTTGGTGACTAAAGGGAAGGCTGGAAGATTTTTGAGTAGAAGTTTTCATTGTGTATCATAAACAAATGGTGACAAGCGCCAACTTATAATTTATACAGCTCTACATTTTTCTGTTCCAAAAGACACTCAAGCAAAACAAAGCTTGAGAATTTCTTAATAGGAATGCAAAATAAAAAGCATGGGAAACAACTTGCAAGGCTCAAAGGAAATTATGGGAGGCAAGATTTGTCTCTTGTTGAATGCAGATAATTTATATGTTCCAAACTGCAAAACAGGTAAGAGTCAAACAGTATGGGTGCTCAGTATCATCTAATTTTAATAATTAGCTGTTTTTAAAAACAGAAAAACTCTAAAGGGTGGTGTGTTGTCATATTTTGTAGAATTTGGTATAACGGTATTTGAGCTACTAGTGTTTTTTACCAGGATGGGACAAAATTTACAGTATAGCTAGATTGCTACTTAGAGACAAAGCTTGCCAAACTCAGTAGAAATTGGTATGGGGCTTTTCAGTATATGCTCCTTTACATTGTAATTTTTAAAATGTTCCTATTTTAAAATTTGTTTTATTTTTGTAGTGACACTTGTAGCAAAGTTCATCTTATAATGATAAATGTTTGTGACAAATTACAGAGAGATGGGGGTTGCACAGAAAGAAGGGATGATGAGAAAGAATAATGGTGCCCTTTCATGATTTGACTGGAGCAGACTATCAAGAGTAGAGGGTAGGGAAAAATAGAAGAAAATTAACTAATCTTTTCCATAAAAGAAAATACAGTCCTTAGCCTAGTCAGATAGATGAGACACTCCTCCCCAAACATCTTAGAACTTCTGAGATGATTGCTTGGAAACAGTGAGGTGAGCAAGTGATTAAAGGAAGAAACCTTTTTACTATCCTGCCTTCTAACGCAATTGATAGAGCAAGTGATTATAATCTGATGACTTCTGATTTTGAGGGCAGAATTGTCAATTAATGAATCCAGTGCTTCTTTTCTCTCCCTCCCCTTTCCTATGAAAACATTTCAGTAGACTAACATTGCCAGAAGGTACTATTTTTAAAACAATTTCATTCCTTGCAAAACAGTCTCAAAACACAAAACAGGCCAACAAGGTTGGGATCATCTGAATCTCAGGGGGGAAGTTGTTCCCATAGGGCAGGTGCAGCAACAGAGAAGACATATTTCCTGGGTCCCACTAGATGATATTGTTTCACAGAAGCACCTTGGAGCATGCCCACCCTGCCAGTCTGGTGGCATGGGCAGAAACCATTGGACACATCCAACAAGTAACTAGGTATATACCATGGAGGGCTTTAAAGGTGGCAAATAACATTTTAAATTGAATCCAGAAACCTGCAGGGAGCCAGTGGAGCTCACATAGCACTAGTGTTAGATGGATGTACCAAGGGGTGCATTCTGGAGCAGCTGCAACTTCCATTGCTTTTCAAGGGCTCTCCTGTGTAAAGCACATTGCAGGAATCCGATGGAGAAGTGACTAAGGTATGACTGACCATGAGCAGAGCCTGCCAGTCCAGGACCAGGTACAACTGGCACACAAGATATTTTGTGCAAGGGCCTTCCTGACTCTGGCTGCCATCTACTCTCAAGCAGGAGCTGTGAGTCCAGAAAGATCTCCAGCTTATGCACCAACTCAGTCTGGGGGAGTGTTACCCCATCCATGTTTAATGAAAGATTTCTAGATCTGGGGAACCCTAAACCACACAGCCACTCAGTCTTACTAGGGTTGAGTCAAAGCCTGTTATTCCCATCCAGATGCTCACAACTTTGATACACTGGGAAAGAATCTTGACACCATCACTTGGATGGTTTCAGCAGAGATGCATATTTGAGTATCATCACTATACTGATGGTAGTTAACCCCCTGCTAACAAATTACCTCACTCAGCAGCTTCATATAGTTGTCAAATAGCTGTGTGAAGAGTTGTGGAAGCCTGAGGCTCCTGCAAAACAAAAGGCCTAGGGCAAAACCTCCCCCCCCCCCCACCGCCACCACCAACTGGAACCAGCCTTATAGAGGAAGGAGGAGAACCATTGTAGAAATGTGCCCCTTACTCCCAGCCCTCCAGATGGATACTATGACTCATGAAAATGTACTGTTCACTCCAGTCCAGATGGATTCCATGATCAAGGAGTGCTAGTACAACAATCCCATCCCAAATCTGCCATAGGTCATCTACAGGCACAAGCAATGCTGTCTCAGTGCTGTAACCCAGTCTGAAACCTGACTGAAAAGGGTCTAAATAATCTATTTCCTTCATGAGCTGTAAACATCCCACTTTCTCAACAACCTTCCCTAAAAAGGGAAGAGTGGAGACTGGGCCAAAATTTCCAGTACCATTAAATCCAGTGATTACTTGTTAAGGAGAGGACAAACCACCACAGGTGAACTATCCCCTTCTGCAAAGAAGCCTTCACCAACTACAACTGCTTGGATCCAGTTAAATGCTGTTTCCTGGGAGACCTTAATCAGCCAGGAGGCGTATGAGTCTAATGTGTAGGTGACAGCACCCAAAGCCCCAAGGACCCTGTCCACTTCCTCAGGACTACTTGGCTCAAACTCTCCTCAGATAACTCAGCAAGACCATGCTTCAGTCAGTTCCATAGGACCTGACAGCCACAATCCAATTCTGAGCAAATCCAGATACCTGAATGCAATCTTGCAGAGGTACCCCTGGCCCTTTCTTGTCTAGGAGGGATCAAGTCACCTGAAACAGTCACTAACTGACTATCTGCAGATATGAAAAGACTGGAGAAATAAGCATGTTTCCCCACTCTTATCACTGCAAAGTAATCTCTAATAAAGATTTTACCTCTGCTCAGTCAGTTTCACCGTTTGTCTCCTCCAGTGATGCCCTAGGCATCTCTTGTGCCATTTCACCTCCTGGATTTCCTCTGAAACCCAAGGGGCTTTCCATGGTCTACATGCACAGAGAATCCATGCAGTTGTGATATGATCTAAAACTGTTGTTGCCCACTCTTTCCAAGCAGCAGCTAAGTCCTTGGTTAAGCTGTGTAACAGAGTTTCAGGAATTATTCCAGGTTGCCCCTGGAACCCCACCAAGTCCAGCAGACGCCTGTGGAGGGTAGCCACAGAGAACTAGAAGGGTGGCAGGAGTGATCTGTTCATGATGAGGGACAGATGACAAATCCCGTAATTCACCACTGCCCGGAGACAAAAAACAAATTTCAGTATAGGGGTGAGGAGCGAGGGCAAAGAGTAAAGCACAGTCAGACTTGCAAGCTTCTGTTAGTATAGTCAGTGTTAATAAAAATAATTTGAGCCTTTTTGTGGGATTGATTTCTTGGTTTGTCTATATAGTGGGGCTGACATCAGTCTTGTAAGTCTGACTGTGCTTTACAGTTTTCCCTGTCTCCTCTGTAACATGTGAATTAGGGAGGTGCCTGCCTGAGTCATTTGCGCATACTTCTTGTTTTGGACTTAAATCATGTTTTTCCCCTTGTTGCTTTGGGAATGGATATGGCGTATCTCTATCAGGGTCATCTTTTTTACTGTCTACACATTCAGCCTAGCAGGAACTACTGTCTCCCTTTAGCAGCCATTTTTAAAGACCACTCACAAGTAGAGATGTGCAAAATACATAGTTTCAGGGGCAGAATTTTTCATATTTTTCCCCAGACTCTGCTGATCTGGTCACTATAAGAATGGTCCTGAAGATTTCCAAAACAGGATATGGTTTGTGGATGTGAAAAGTTCTACTCTTAAAAGGGTATATTTTGCACATCTCTACCCACAACTTTCTCTCAGAATCCTACACTTCCTCTACCAAATGACCTACCCTGGATAAAGTTGAAGTCTCTCTTGACTTCTGGTGACTATATGACTGTGTCCACGTTGCTTTCTTGGCAAAATAGTATCAGTGAGAGACTTTGAGCTCTGGGGGATCTTGAGTGCTTTATAAGACATTGTTACAAAACCATAATATAGGTTCTTTGAGTATATTGTCCCAATCCAGTCATGGAGATCTATAAATTGTAGTTTCTGCCTTTGCGCATTGTATAAATTCAGCCAATTCTTACTTATTCACTGACCCCGGCTTAATAAATGATGGCTTTATGCAGTATGCGTATGTTGATATCTGTTTACCTTGATTAAACTTTCTTGTAGTTGGCAAACATGAACTGACGGGGCACAAAGTTGCGGTGAAGATCTTGAACAGACAGAAAATTCGCAGTCTTGATGTTGTGGGGAAAATCCGCAGAGAGATTCAGAATCTGAAACTTTTTCGGCATCCGCACATAATTAAACTGTAAGTTTTTTTTTTCAGAATAAGCTCTCTTATTTGGGGTGTTTCTTGAGAAACTGAGCATTCTTGTTCAGTGGATAAAACAAATGTAGCCTGTTTTTCAGGTACGGTCCTGTTTGTTGTGCCATAAACCACTAATAGCAGGCCACCATTTATAAATTGGATGGAGTTGGGAAGCTGATGACTTCAGTGTCAAATAAAGGATTATTGGTAACCAGCCCAGTAATGAAAATGAACAGTGACTCCTCAGTGGCCTGAGAAAGGGATGTTGTTGTTGGTGTAGTAAAGCAGCAAGGAAGGCATGAAATATTTTTACCTAATAGGAGATAGGTTGTTTTTGCTAAAACATGGAATGGCAAACTGTTCCTGCTCTCAGCAGAGACTTAACCCTGTGTAATAGTTGCCCCAGGACTCTCAAGCCAGGTTGCTCTATGCTTTGCCTGATGAGATTATTTATTTATTTATTTATTCAATTTATATAGCCGCCCATCTCAGACCAGTGACTCTGGGCAGCTAACAATAATAAAAACAGTCAAATAATTAAAATAATACAGAAAATTAAATATAAATACAGCCAAGAGATCTTAAGAACCATCGGTGTCAGCATAACCATGAAAGAGGGCCCGTCGCACACTCAGGGCCCCAGGCCTGGGCATAAAGCCAAGTCTTCAAGGCCTTCCGAAAAGCCAAAAGGGTCGGGGCCATCCTAATCTCAGGAGGGAGGATGTTCCAGAGGGTGGGCACCACAGCAGAAAAGGCACGTCTCCTGGTCCCCGCCAGCTGACATTCCTTGGCTGACAGGACCCAGAGTATGCCCATCCTGCCGGACCAGGTTGAATGGGTAGAAACAACTGGGAAAAGATGGTCCCTAAGGTAACCTGGTCCCAAGCCATGAAGGGCTTTAAAGGTGACAACCAGCACCTTGAATTGCACCTGGAAACACACTGGCAACCAACACAGCTCCTGAAGCAGTGGTGTTACATGTGCCAAGTAGATACTATTTACAACCTGGGCAGCTGCATGCTGTACCAGCTGAAGCTTCTGAATGCTCTTCAAGGGCAGCCCCATGTAGAGTGCATTGCAATAGTCCAAACGGGAGGTCACAAGGGCAAGAGTGACAGTGAGTAGAGCCTCCTGGTCCAGGAATGGGCACAACTGGTGCACAACTCGAAGGTGTGCAAAGGCCCCAGATTGCATATCAGGTCTGCCTGCGGCAGTGCTACCCCATCCAGGACCAAAGATAGAAAAACCTTGGTACTGGGAGGCCCAAACATCCAAAGCCACTCAGTCTTGCTTGGGTTGAGCTGGAGCCCATTGAGCTCCATCCAGGCCCCTACAGCCTGCAGGCACTGAGATAGGACATCCACGGCATCACACAGACAGCCCGGGGAGGAGATATAAAGCTAGGTATCATTAGCATACTGATGATACCTCACCCTGAACTGTTGGATCACCTCATCCAGTGGCCTCATGTAGCTGTTAATAAGAGGGATGAAAGAACCGAGCCCTGTAGCACCCCACACAGTAGGGGCTGTGGACTGGACCTCTCCCCTCCTACCAACACCGATTGGAACCGACCCCGGAGGAAGGAGGAGAACAAGCGCAACACAGTGCTGCCCACCCTCAACTCCCAAAGCCAGTCCAGAAGGATACCATGACAGATGGTATCGAAGGCTGCTGAGAGGTCAAGAAGAGCAAGGATGGAAGCACTGCCCCCATCCTGCTCCTGCCAGAGGTCATCCAAGAGCACAATCTCAGTCCCATATCCCAGCCTGAATCCTAACTGAAAGGGATCCAGATTATCCGCTTCATCTAGAGCCCTTTGAAGCTGCCGTGTGACCACTTTCTCAACAACCTTTCCTAAAAAGGGGAGGTTGAAGACTGGATGAACTATCCAGATTAGTTTTCGTCCAGTGATTGTTATCTGAGTAAAGAAAAGGTTATCATTTATGGTCAGAGAACAAAGGTCTTTAGCAGTGCAGCAGTTGAGTTATTGCACTAGCTTCTGGTCATTCTGTTTTTCTCACCCATTATGGCTTAGGCTGGCTATCGTATATAGTATATAGGTCCATTTCCTCAGTGCTGGAATTTGGCCCTTAGATCAGCATTTGAACAATAGAAGGGTAGCTAGTAGTGGGGAGTGGGCAACAGAAGCACATATCTAGTAGCAGTGGAGAAGGTAAGGAAGAAGAGAAACAGAGTTTGAGATGGGTCACCTAATGCCTATATCACACACACACACACACACACACACACACACACAAGTTACAGTTTCCTGGTTACCCTAGTAAATACAGTGGTACCTCGGGTTACGAACGCTTCTGTTCATGACCAATTCGGGTCACGAACAGCACCGTTCACAAAATTTTGCTTCTGTTCGCGAACTCCACATCGGGTGATGAACAGGATCTGCGGCCATTTTCCCTGCTGTGGCACGTGGTCGTGGCTTCCTGTAGGGAGGGGGACTCTCCCTCCAAACACCCACCTTCCTGTCCTCCACGCCAGAAGTCGCCTCGAGCAAGGTTAGTGTTCTCTCTCTTCGTACTGTACTGTACTGTACTTTGTTTCATATTTTTGTGGTTTAAAAAAAAAATACATATGGTTCAGAACGGATTAACCGTATTTACATTGAACCTTATGGGAAAATTTGATTCGTGTCGCGACCAAAATCGGTTGGCGACCAAATTCGTAGGGGTCAGAACGGATTAACCGTATTTACATTGAACCTTATGGGAAAATTTGATTCGGGTCGCGGAACAAATTAAGTTCGTGACCCGAGGTACCACTGTACAGTTATAGATCTAAATAGGCCTGTAAAGATTCTCCCTTTCTTGTGAAATTGGGTTTTGAAATACAGGTAGTCCCTGGGTTAAGAACGCCCGGTTTAAGGACAACCCATAGTTAAGAATGGAGCCTATTGTAGCAAAATTTGAGTTAAATACAGAGTGATTCAAGTTAAATACACAATGGTTCAAGTTAATTACACAATACTACTTCTAGAATAAGAATAATACTGTTCCAGCTTACGTACAAATACGACTTAAGGACAGACCTTGGGAATGAAACTTGTTCTTAAACTGGGAACTACCTGTATATTCAACTGATCAAATTCTATGTCAAGCAGCATAAATTAGTTGTCTTGCTATCAGCTTTATTGTTAAAATTTAATAATAGGGAAAGGAATGTTTAATTGAGTCTAATGGGAATCCTTTTCTAGGGTGTCCAGTTGGAGCAAAAGTAGCAATAGATTTAGAAGCCAAGGAGCCAAGTTTTACTTACTGAATTGCTTTAAGTCCTGGTAATAGTTTATCACTTGTTTTGAGCTAAAAATTAGGAACCTTATGACTACATTGCCAATTTGTAGATAGCTACCTGGGTAGAAATCTCATTTCTTTGTTTCACATGTATTCATTTGGTGTATACAGAACTGCATGTTCAGCATTGCATGCTGAAATGGATGTTCTAGGCACAGTAACAGACAGATGGCTTTCATCCAGATCTCCTTGTTTCTAGGTCGCTATTTCAGATGCTATAAAAATGTTACCATGTGTGACATGACCAATAATTGATTGGAGCCATAACAGAATAAAAAAAATGTTTCTCTTCTGTGCTACACTTTTGTTAAAGCTGATGTAAAAGTGAATAACCCCTCTTTAACTCAAATCTTGCTTCCATCTGAGCATGTATGTGATTGGGCTATTCATCGTGCAGATCTTAATTTCATACACTGAATATATATGAGCAAATTAATTAAATATTTCTTTCAGATACCAGGTTATCAGCACACCATCTGATATTTTCATGGTGATGGAGTATGTTTCAGGAGGTGAACTGTTCGATTATATCTGTAAAAATGGGAAGGTAAGAAAGTCCAGTTTTTTCAGTCTGTCAGCTTTTCATTTTGAAATCCCGAATTGCTCTCTTGAACATAACTTTGAGTTGGTTCAGTTAGGCCATTAGTCTTTGTAAAAAATTGTGCACACGCTACATCATCTGTTCATGTGAGTGTTGGCCTGTTCTTTCCATGATATGAAAAAATCCCAGTTGCACAGTTCATAGGAGGTAACAGGTGACCCTCTTGCTTGCAGAAAATTTGATACAGATGTGGGCAATAAGCTGCCACATTCTTCTGTTTGCATTCTCTCTACAGAACTTGCCATAAATCAGTGATACTGTGTTCTATTATTTTGAATCTGGACATACACAACAACTGAACTGAAACTTTAACGTATTTAGAGATAGAGATAGAAATAGTCACTTCTTAAAATTGTCCTTCCAAAACTCACATGTGTAGCACAGTCCCACCAGCTTTGCATAATTGCTCTTGCTCTCTCCCCAAAATTTGTATCAAAAGCTGCCACTGTTAATTTAAAGGAAAACACACATACATACATATATACATACACGTAATCCTCAGGATACGACCACTCATTCAGTGGCTGTTCAAAGTTACGATGGTGCTGAATGAGGGGGACTTACAACCAGTCCTCGAAGTTGCAGCCATCACAGCATCCCCCCAGTCACTTGATTGTGATTTGGGCACTTGGCATCCAGCTTGCACTTATGACAGTTGCAGTCCCCCCCAGTTACGTGATTGCCATTTGCGACTTTCCCTGCCGGCTTCCCACAAGCAAAGTCAATGGGGAAGCTGGCAGGAGGTTGCAAGTTGCTCCTGCTCCCGCTCCTTTTTCTCCTGAGGAGCCCCCAGGTGGCATGGGGATCTTGTACTCCATAGCGCCCGCCTGCTTCTACTTCATAGCACCTGCCTGCGGCACCTGCCCACACTCCATAATGCCTGCCCATGGCACCCATCCACCTGCACTCCGTAGCAGCCCCCCCCCCATGGCACCTGCCTGCCACCATAGCACCCACCCATAGCTCTCACCTGCCGGTCTGCTTGCCTGGGACACAGTTTCAGTGCCTCTTCCCACATCGCTGTCATATGAGGTCCTTGCTCAACAACCTACACAGTCCTCGCTTAGCAACAGCAATGGGGACTGCCGGGATTACCATTGCTAAGTGGTGTGGTCACGCGACATCATGCTTTATGACCACATTGTTTAGTGGTGGAAATTCCGGTCCCAATTGCTGTTGTAACCTGAGGACTACCTATACACACGTGCACACACCCACACTTACCAATGGAGCTTACAGGTCTAAGTCTTAAGGTCCTAATTAGTAGTTCTGATCATTAACCATTCGCATCTCAGCAGTAATGCATGTAATATATTTCTTGGCATTTGTTGTTCAACTTACTTCTTCCCTTAGAAGTGGGCATAAAATCAGCAGTGACACAAAAATGGGGATGGTGGATGTTTTATTCCTAGTGCTGATTAGTCATGTAGCTGGGCTGCAACTTTTTGCTTTTCTTCAGATTGAGAATAATGTTGTATGATGGGTGGATAATTATACCCTAGTAAGAAACTGAACTGTGAAGCATTTGTTTAGATTGCACTCCTGCTTGTACTCTCAGGGATTCAGAAATATCTTCAGCCTCCTAACTTTCCAGTAAAATATGTTTTTCAGATACTCCCAAGGAATACGAGCTAGCAGGTGGCACCCAGACGGCCTTTGCTAGTCAGACTACAGTCTGGGCAGTAGCCTAATGGAGGACAGCTTCCTGCAAACTCCCGTGGGCTTGTCTGGGCTCTGCTTCATCACCAGCAGAGCTCTCAATGCCTGCCTCCATGGCTGATGTAAAACTGCATTTGATATGGGAATTGAGGCATGCAGCATTTGCTTTATGAGTTGATGAAGCTCCACAAGGAAACCAGTAGTTAGCGATGAAAAGTTTAAATTTAAATACTTTAATGGGTTTCCATAGAATCTTATTCAGTTGGGTTTTTAATGTGGATTTTTAAACCAGTTTACATATCCTCTTTCTACAAAGTGAGTGTCCCATGTTTTCTTGATTGTGATTCATTAATGCCCCCACCCCCAGTCCTGCATACTTTGTTGATGGAGTATCAGTTTTTAACTCAGATGGGCACCCACAGAGTGGTGGTCAAAAAAGTCGACTCTGTGGTAGAAACTTTGCCCCCTTTTTACATGTGTTATATGAACAGTGCTTATAAAAAGGGGGCAGTCACAGCTGTGGCTGTCATCTTGACGTTTTTGACTCCCCTTGTGAACACTGCTGAAACCAGAGTCCCTTTTTCCTTTTCCTTCTCTTGCCTAATTTTACTTATTCTTTCTCTTACCCCTTTCTTCCATGCATACTTTCTTCTAAAGGGTCCTGCTGGAGATTCCAGTGACACTGCAAAACTCCCTCCTTTGCCACTAAAATAGTGGAAATGCTAAAATGGTTTGTGGGGTGTGTGTGTGTGTTTAAAAAAAAATGTACTCTTTTTTTTTTGTCCCACCTACACCCCAATAATTAGCTTGATGAAAAGGAGAGTAGACGTCTGTTCCAGCAAATTCTTTCTGGTGTGGATTATTGTCATAGGCACATGGTGGTCCATAGAGATTTGAAGCCTGAAAATGTACTGCTTGATGCACACATGAATGCCAAGATTGCCGATTTTGGTAGGTTCTGTTTAAAGCGTATCTTTATAATTTGCTTATCTGATGAGCATTAAGATTCAAATACCTGTGTTGAATTCCATAACTGCACAGAGAGATCTTTTATTTCTGGTACTGAATATTTCTTTGCCTATTTAGGAATTCTTTGATTCAATGTGGCTGCTATTCTTGGTTTTAAGTTCAGTTTTCTAAGCTGTATATATACTTATTTATTTCTACTGCTGTGACAAATTGTTCCTATATCTAGATAATACTTACATACTGCATTTAAAAGAAAAAAAAATTCTAGCAAATGTCATTGAACACTGCAGTGTATTCTGTATGTTTGTATACAATTGGTGGTTGCCAGTGCCCATTGGATTGGTAAGGCAATGGGGGCTCAGTGATAGCAAAGGCAACGGATGTTGATTTTGTTCTTATCTTTGCTGGCAGTAACACTAAGGATGCATCAGCATTACACTGTGCTTCTGTAAATTTGGCCGTGATGTCTAGCCTGCAGATACTTGGATGGCCATTAGATAGCACCAAAGAGACAAAGACTTGTCTGTTTCTCTTTGCTGCCACCTAATGGATGTCTGGATTTTGTATCTCAGATATGGTAGCTCTACTTAACTCTCCTAGTTGGTTTTAAGAATAATATTTTACTTTGGTTTGGTAGAGTCACATGCTATCACATGTGATTTTTTTTTGATGGGAGAAAACGTGGCACTATTTCCTTTTCCCTGTTTTCTAACTAAGCTACTGATTCAGGGGGTCAAAGAAACAGGCTTAGCGGCAGAGTAGCACCTGGAGCACATGCTCGAATCAGAAAGGTGCATGCACGTCCCACAAACAAGCACAGAAAGACAGGTGGATCAGAGTTATTTTATGAGCAGGTGGATGATCTGTTCTTAACTCAGTTTCCTGGCATTTTAGATTTTCCCTCTGTTGAGCGGGTGACACTCATCTCTGCTTGAGGAAGGAGCATTCTTTCCCTGTGTTGGAGGCATCTAAATCTTAATGAGATTTTGGGGAGGCCAGCAGAAGCCATGTTAGGTGACTGGGCAGCATACTGCTGCTGATCCCGGCTCTTTTGCAACCCTCCCCCCAAAACCCCCACCACCTTTACTGCATCCTTTAGCCAGAGAACACTACAATAAAAACCACGTAAAAGTTAATTGCTTGGTAAACTTACTTGCAAGTTTACTGTTCACAGTTGAGAACATAGTGTCTCCTTCATTTAACAAAACCCAAATCTCAATAAACTTCCACAAAGTATTCATTATTTTCTTTTTACCTCCCACAGTAAATCATGCATCATTCCTCGAGCACTTAGCCTAAATCAAACCACAACTGTCCACTCAGAACAGCCACTAGGATTATATCTCACTGGCCCGGAGCAGAGGATTTTACTAACCTTTTGAACCCTTGATTGGCCACTGTCTTCACTAAGATTCCATTGACCCGGCTCCGTTGCTCCATTATACTTTTGTGAGCAGAGTTAGGCTTTGTCCCACTTCTGTATGCTGTATGGGGAACATTTTCTCCACACCTTATGTGGAAAATAAACAAGAACTTCTTCTGTGTCTATGAACCTTTGCAGAGAACCTAAAAGATAGATAGATAGATAGATAGATAGATAGATAGATAGATAGATAGATAGATAGATAGATAGATAGATAGGTAGGTAGGTAGGTAGGTAGGTAGGTAGGTAGGTAGATAGATAGATAGATAGATAGATAGATAGATAGATAGATAGATAGATAGATAGATTTTTTTTTTCCCCCGCTCATCTCCCCCCCAAATTCCACACTGGAAAGAAGGAAAGACTCAGGGAGTGATAGGTGATAAGATTGTGGAGAAAGAGGAAACGAGAGGGAGCTGGGTGCAGGCAATTAATATTTTCCTTGCTGTAGCGGGCCAGCTTCACTGGGTACAGGTCTGTTTAAAATTAAATGCAAAGTTATTTTTGGATTAAAAAACATACACTCAACAGTGCAACTATATAAATGTTTTAAATAAATCAGTAACATAAATATTGGACGTGAAAAGCAGAAGGCTTACTAAATTCTGCATTCTCTGTATTTGTAATTTTAATTGGATAAAAGTGTATGCCATAACTAGCTATTACTGAGCTAAAATGACTCTATTCAATAGAAATCCGATTGGAATCCCATTCAGACATGCCTCCAAGTAATGGTGCTTAGGCGATCTAGGTGTAATAGTTCAGTGCTTTGGACCTTTACTTGGAAGTATCTCTGGGTTGAATGGGACTTTCTCCTAAATAACTTTATAAGATTGTTTTTGCTATAACAACGGTTTCCATGAAGTGTCATTTTGGTAGCAGCTAGATTTTGTGTTGATTTGCAGTTCCATCTATTCCTTCTTCTGGAAGGAAAAGCCTAGAACCTGCTTTGCCAACTGGTCTCATCTCCCACATTCTTAATTCTTGAATATTGTATGCCAGAACTGTAAGTAGTCTTGGCAGTCAATTCTGGCTAAAAAAAAGTGTACATTGCTCTTTGTCTGCCCTTGTAAAGAGTTCTGAAATTTTAAGTGAAAGGCTTTAGGTAAATACTTAGTATTCACTTATTGCAGGGAATAGCGCTCAAATACAGTTGAGATTGAGTATTTATTAAATTATTCCTCCTTAATTGATTGCTGAGATAAACTCTCCTGCCATGATCATATTTTGCTACACTTCTGTTAATCCTCAGAGCATATCTTATCCACATTTGATCTCAGTAAATTCTTCTACAATATGAAACATTTGCATGAGGCTGTGACTCTGCTATTATATTCATGCCTGACCAAATTACTTTAACTCTCACTAGAAAATCTCCACCATTCTTTTCTACTCCCATTCTTTTCCTTCTTTTCAGAAACGGCCATTATTACAAATATCAAATGCATCTGGTGCCCTCCAGATGAATTGGAGTTCAAATCCTATGGTCCTTTTTTTCATTGAGATTGTAAGATTTGAAGCTCAGCATATTTGAGAAGTATCAGGCTGGGCAAGGATAATTCCCTCCCTCCCTCCCTCCCTCCCTCTTTCCTTCTTTCTCAAGTAAGTAAGTCAATCCATAAGTAAGGCCACCCATCTCAACTGCACGACTGGGTGGTTATGCATAACTTTTGCATTATGAAAGTTCCACTAAGGATGATTTCTGCTTGTAAGATTTAAACTTGCTGTTAGTTTACCTTATTTTAGGCACTGCTAGATAGCGGCACCTAACAAACCTTGATTGATCTTGAGAATCTAAGCAGAGTTCAGCCTGGTTTGTACCTGGATGACAAGCCTCCAGGAAATTATAGGTCTGTAAGCTGAACAAACATTCTAGAAGGACAAAGTGTACCATTTCCTTATTGTTGCTGAGAAAATTAATGAGGGTAATCACAAATTCACCAGGAGTCAAAACTTGATTTGAAGGAAGCTTTTTAGCTGCCAATAAAGTTGTCAACATAATGTGTATTATTTGGTTGTTTTTTTAAAAAAAGAAGTAATGCAATATTCTCTTTGCATCTTTTCTCACATGGCATTTTCATACTAGTTGCTTAGAATAAAACTTGATCCTTTGGGGGCATTTTGTCTTTCAAAACTCATTTTCTTGTCACATTTTTATAGTGGTTTTGAAGTATTTATTACTACTTAGAGAACTATTTTTAAAAATATTATATGTGTGGTTCTGATTTTGTTCCTGCCAGTGCGGCTCTCATTGAATCAGATATGATCTGTTCTCACTGGATTAAGGTTAAATATCTGTTAGTTTTTTGTGTGGGTCTTCATTGGAACTCTTGTGCATTTTCAGGTCTCTCAAATATGATGTCAGATGGAGAATTTTTAAGAACGAGCTGTGGTTCTCCTAACTATGCTGCTCCAGAAGTAATTTCAGGAAGGTAGTTTCTCTTCTTGGATAAATGTATATATGTATTCTCAAAATCAAAGCCCTGCTCTTCAGTGTTAAAGCTGCAAGGTAGATTGAGAAACTTCCACGTTTGGAAATGTGAAATTCCTGGCTTTGATGGCTTCTTTTGATTTCATTTTAATGTTTCTGTGCACAAGAAAATGATTGTGATCACACGTCATATCAAACCATAACAAAATCTGTAATAAACTCACATATGTCTCCTTTTTATTCTCCTCCTCCTGCATGCCAGAAGAACTTCTGGAATTTTAGCATTTGTTTTTAGCATGACATTGTGTTTCAAACAAGCTAAATGATAGCATTTGAATTTGGGTTGTTTAAACATTTATTAACTATAATTCTTAACTATGATTCTGACTCAGGACAATATGGCAAACGGTGTTAATAAAAATACAAATTAAAAGCTTCTAAACTCATCCTCCAAGCGGGAAGGAGGAAGAGAGGGGAAGGATCCTAGAAGCCAAGGGTTGCTGTGACATGTGCACGTTATGCTAAGCCACTGATGCCCGGGATTTTATGGGCTGAGGGCAACTTTTGAATGGTGGGCCAGAGTCTGTTTTGGACTCTCTCTTCATTTAATTAAACTTCCATTTTAATAGTAATTGAATACAATAATGATAATATGATTTTTCTTTGTATATTTAACACATTCTCTTTCTGTCATGAAAAATCACGGTGTGCAAATAGCTTTGAAAGAGTCTTAGGAGGCAGAAGTGGGCATGATGTGCAAACAAATTTCTGACTTGTCTAAGTTCAAAGATTAGTTTCTGCCAGTATTATTTTTAAATGTTTTTAGATACACGTTTCTTGCCTTAGCAGGGGCCAGAAAACTCCTATCTTTTGTTTGAAGTTGGAAAAAAGAATAACTGCCTTTTGACCAGGTCCCAAGACTTTTTCACTTTCTGGTTCAAAATAATTCTAGCATGATGTATCTTTATTGGAAACACGTTTTCCAGATTGGAAGGGCTTGTTTGTGGCATCTTAATTGTTAGGTGCTATTTGATAAAACACTGTAGATACTACATCTCGACTAAAAAATGCTTCAAGAGCTCCCAGGTTATTCTATACACAATGCAATTCTGTGGTTGTATATTATATTGCAGAATATATAATTTGACAGATTGTATCTGAACTACGCTCTTCTTTCAAGGAGCCCATTTGTTTTTATCCTCACAACAATGTAATATGACCCACGCTTTAACTGCAGCTAAGAAAGTCAGGAGTGGGCGTGGAGTTTTGCATGGCATCATCTCCATATGAGGGAGGTGATTCCGTCTTGCCCTTACCTTAAATTTTCTCTTACTCTTACCTTAAGTTAGTAATTATATAATGCTAAGGAGGGCTAGAGTGATCAGTGCTTGCATTGAACTACTCCGCTGAAACTTAAGGATTTGGTCTTGTTGCTTTAGTCACATTAACCATAGATTAACCATCATTAGTTAGGAAGGAGCCTGCTCAGAGAAGAGCAGATGCTATGTCATGCTACTGATTTGTAAAGCAGTAGACAGTGTTGGACTTATACCAGCCCACAGATATTTGCCCAGACCAAATCAGGACCTTGGTCTTTCTGGCTATAGAACTCAGCTCACTTCACCAGTTTTGTTCCATTTTATGTTAAAAATCAGGGGTTAACTATATGAATACTGGTGCTTGTGTAGTCCTTCACAAACATTGCTAAAAGGTTGATAATTTAGTGTAACTATAGCTTACATTGTATTTGTTACTTGAAAAAAAAAATATGATGACCTCCATTTTACAGGTTATACGCAGGGCCAGAAGTAGATATCTGGAGCAGTGGTGTTATTCTCTATGCTTTGTTATGTGGAACCCTTCCCTTTGATGATGATCATGTGCCAACACTTTTTAAGAAGATATGTGATGGTATTTTTTATACGCCTCAGTACTTAAATTCAGCAGTAATTAGTCTTTTGAAACACATGCTACAAGTGGATCCTATGAAGAGAGCTACAGTGAAAGATATAAGGTATCTCACAGCCTCTTGTTCTGTCATGGATGCAATTATAGTTCTAAAACTGCATGCCTATTTTACTCAGTTGTTGGCTTGATGTTGACCTGGTTGTTGTATCATGCTAAGCCATTTTATGATTGGGCTGAGTTGAATCAGAACTGACTTGGATCAAGACTGAGCCCAACTACACTCTGAAGCCATGCTTGTTTTAGGGTACATAAACATTAGCATTGCATATGAATGTGTTCACTGTCTGTCACATCTGTTTCTTTATTTGAATTAAGTGTAAGATGTCTTTGCATATGAATTGAACCAAATTGGTCTTAGTTTAAATTATGATATATAAAATTAAGCTAAGATCTGAACTGGGAAATTTTGTATTATGGAATTCCCCAAACTCAGGAGTGGTCCATGCTCAAACCACATGGCATCTCACTTATAGCCCCTAGAAGATCACAGATTTACATGGCCAAAATTTGGTGGTAAAAATGTTTGAAAATTTGGCAACCTGATTTTCATTCAGTTTTGGAGTTTCTGGAGGAGCAATTTAGGTGGGGATAGGCACTTGAGATTTCTGTGAGACAGAGTACTCCCACTCCAAATTTTAATTCCCCCTCCCATTTCAAAAATGGAGTGACAATTTTTTAGTCCTGCTCCTTATCGTGATGTCACCACACGATCTTTTACCAAGTCAGGAAACTGAATTCCAGGCCCCAACACAGAAGAATTTCCTCCCCCCTGCACAAACAGGTTCTCTCTCCCCTCATGCAGTTGGCCTACAATTCTCATCATTCCTAATCAGGACACATCAATATGCTTTTGGGCTTATAATTACTCTGTTTTTGGGTCAGCCCAACTCAACTTATATTGTAAACAACCACATTCCACATTTATGAATCTTTTTAAAAAGGCACTTAGTATACCAACACAAAAAGTATATTGTTATTTTGTATTGCATTTCCAGTCGTACTTTAAAAACAGTACTTGCAGGAAATCTCTTTTTTAAAAAAAAAAAAATTTTAAACTCCTATGCTGATTTTTAAAACTAACTTTTATATTGTGTTTAATTATGATTTGAAAATGTTTGCAAATAACATTCCTATGGAACAATCACACTGTAGAGGTTAAAGAAAAGCCTAAAATCTCATTGTAAGTGTAGCACTGTAACTTATTCCAACTGCCTGTTTAATTATTAGGATGATTTATTTCATATCAGTGAGAAATCTGAAGTTAAGATCTTCAGATTGGTAAAAGGCAAGAGAAAAAAATTGCTTAAAAGATGATGTCTGAGTCTGGTGATTATTACTACAAGCACAACACCTAGCCTGACTTTATTTTCAAGTTCAGTGAAATCCATCTGGGGATTGCCAGGGAAAACATTTTTAGCATACTTTCTGTGCATTTTGCCATATTTTGTTAGTAAAAATATGGCAAAATGGTTGAACAGCTAGCTTTTAATATGGTTCTTGCTTTGCATCTAGGGAACATGAATGGTTTAAACAAGACCTCCCCAAGTACCTCTTTCCTGAAGATCCTTCTTACAGTTCAACTATGATTGATGATGAAGCCTTAAAAGAAGTCTGTGATAAGTTTGAATGCACAGAGGAGGAAGTGCTAAGCTGCTTGTATAATCGCAATCATCAGGATCCTTTAGCGGTTGCCTATCACCTCATTATAGATAACAGAAGAATAATGAATGAAGCAAAAGACTTCTATTTAGCTACAAGCCCACCAGATTCCTTTCTTGATGATCATTTTTCCCGACCTCATCCTGAAAGAGTGCCATTTTTAGTTGCTGAAGTACCACGGTCGCGCCATACACTTGATGAGCTAAACCCACAAAAGTCCAAACATCAGGGGGTCAGAAGAGCTAAATGGCATTTGGGAATTAGGAGTCAGAGTCGGCCAAATGACATAATGGCTGAAGTTTGTCGAGCAATCAAACAGTTGGATTATGAGTGGAAGGTGAGAAGTTGATTCCCTGTCATATAAATGATAATTTCAGATAGAGATAATGAAAATAAACGTAATAATTGCTCTGATGTTCTTTGTTAACTTTCTACTTTGCTTCCTAGGTTGTAAATCCATACTACTTGCGTGTTCGGAGAAAGAATCCAGTAACAGGCACGTATTCCAAAATGAGCCTGCAATTATACCAGGTGGATAGTAGGACTTATCTACTGGACTTCCGTAGCATTGATGGTATGTGAAGTTGGTTATTTGCAGGCAGCCTCTATGTAGAGTATATAAGCATTTATAATGGGGGAGGGAGGATTAACTGTCTCCTTTCTGTGGTGCTTAATGGTGGTGCTGGTCTCAATCATGCCACTGTGGACTTAAAATTAATTGCAGAAGTTAAAATCCATAAAAAATAGGAAGTAGTTGGAATCCCATGTTGCTTCTCCCACCCATCCAGGATCTGCAAAACCACCAGCAATAAGGCCACTTAGTAGCCAGCAAAGATAGGATCATCAGAAACTGCTGCAAGGCATCCCATGGGAAAATTTTTCATCTATCTTTAATGTCAGTTTAAGATCAGGGTGAACTCTGAACACATCCAGTGGAAGTTATTGCAGGCAGAAGTCAAAAAGAAGAACTCCATAGGAGCTTTCTTCAGTTTGATGATCTTGAGATGTATTAGGTCTACATCCCCAGAATTCCTCACCATAGCCAAAGCCGAACCAATTAGGGATTCGGAGAACCGTAATCCAAATGCATCCAGAAGCCATCAAGTTGAGAGATGCTACCTTAAGGCAAATCTAAACAGAATTCACTATCATTATATATGGTGATACATATTAATAATAGCTTTTTTGGTGGAGAATAGGTCTTAAAGGCTTTTAGTCATAGCTCAACAAAGATTCAGTTTTAGTTACCATATATGCTTCTTGATTCTAGATACTCAGAATGAATGGAATGCTAGATATTCAGAATCAGTGAAACACCAGTGCAACCTGGTTCCTAATTGGTTGCCCACTTATGGAAATAGATGAGTTTTTTATTGAACTTCAAAGCTTTTGTAGTAAACTTTAATAGTAGTAGTAGTAGTAGAATGTTCATTCTGGATACATAGAATCTGGTAACTTTAACATGATAATCTATACTATTTTGGCTTATTTACCTAATTTCTCGAATTGTCCTATCCTTGTATGCCTTTAAATTCTTCTCTTTCCTTGCCCTAGATGAAATTATTGAAGGAAAATCGGGGACTACCACTCCCCAGAGGTCAGGCTCTGTGACTAATTATAGATCTGGTCAGAAGGATTCGGACACTGATGTTCAAGGAAAACCATCTGATGCGTCTCTTACCTCTTCAGTGACCTCTTCATTTGACTCTTCTACAACTGAATTAACCCCAAGATCAGGGAGCCACACAATAGAATTTTTTGAGATGTGTGCAAATCTTATTAAAATACTTGCACAATGATTTATAAGATTGGCTTTTTTTTTACAGCAATAAGCATGCCGAAAAAGAAAAAAAAATCATAGTCAAATGCTTCCAATTATAATCAAGTTACAGTTAACTTTGGCACTGAGAAGACTAGCCACATTGCAATTTGCACAGGAATTGAACTTGCATTTAGAAGCAGTCTACACCTCATACTGCATCCTTCCCAAACCAGACGTTTTCCAGATGATGTATTGGCCATTCTGTCTGAAGATTAGAGAGGGCACATCTGGAGGCTTCCAGGTCAGGGAAGGCTGTCTTTAATGTAATGAAGCAAAGTATGATTAGATAGTCCAGTGGTATGATGTGCAGGTAAAGAACAGTATGTTTTTCATTGTGTACCATTAGGGCTTCATGGAGTTTGACCTTTATATGCTGATTATATATTCCTTTTACAGTACAAGTGCTCACTTGCAAGATCAAAAGGTGACTTTTGGAAACTGTCTTTGCTTATATTCTGTTCTGTCAAAAAAAGTGTTTCCCCTGTCAAACAGCACTTCAAGCATCTGGCACTTACCCCAGGTTTTCAATAGCCAGTGGTGCACTTGAGTGGAAAAGACAAAAAAATGGTACCCTGCTTTTACCAATTCAGGGTTAGGCCTGAAAATGATAATACCAAATATAATAATGTTCGGTTTAATTCCGTGAAGAAAAAGGCAGGGTCTAAAAATAGAGTTTTCTCTAACATCTGGTGCATGTGACAGATTTCAGAAGCACTTTGTAAATGGTGAGGGGTGTTTTATTGTTCCAACCTCGGAAGGCAGTTGGAATTTATAATGCATGTGCACAGCCTCCTTCCATGAGTCTAAGCAGATGGACCTTAGGGAGGATTCATGAGAGATGGGTTTTTCCCCCACCACAGCACAGCTGATCTGTGAGAATGATCATGTGCTTCACCAGATTGCAACTCTGCAGGTTCCTTGGCCCATGCCGGGAGCCAGGAAACAGTTTTCTGCAGCTACGATGGGATACGGATTCTGCACCTGAATCTAAGCCCAGTGCTTCTGTGGCTGATAGGATAGCCCAAACTGGTGTATCCCATTCTCGGAATCATGCCCTGCCCTGCCTGCCCTGCGATTTCAGTGGCTCCTGTTTTCACATAGCTTTCATACAGATCTCTGGTAGATAACTCTTCCAGTAAGAGTGACTGGGATTTTGCCTGTGTTGCATAATTGCTTTTTTTACACGGCTTTTGTATACTGAATTAAGATTTCTAAAAGTATTGGAAGATGAAGTAGCTTTGGTTTTGTTTTGATACGTATAAAACTTAACTGGCTAGGTCAGAAATGAGTTGGCTGCCACAAATGAAATGTGTTTCTGGTAGCTTATTGAAAGACTGCTAGAGAGAATCTCCCACTACCCCCCCCCCAAAACCCTTGGCTTTTTAAATTAAACCTATGCTAAAGAAGGCTTGATTTGAACTAAATTAACATTGGAGAATGATATTGAAATGGAAATACTGTATCATATTTCAACAATTCTTATTCAGTTTGGACATCGCATTTAACCATAATTAGCACTGGTTTTTTTTTTTTTTTTGGCATTCCAGTTAAGATTCCAAATGTATAAGCCCCGTTCAAATGAGATGATAAACCAGATTCTTGGAGAATTGTGTTTCATTTATGAGTTGTATTTTGCTGTCCTGTCTGTTCCTCTTTGCTATCACAACTGCTATAACAAACCAAGATGTTCTTTTTTTCTTAATTTTATTGTCAGAACTAGGAATTCTGTTCATTTGCCCAAAATAAACAGGGTTTCTCTTTTAGTTATAATTCTTGAGACCCTCAGTTCATGTGATTTATTAGCTAAATTGCTCCTGGTTTCTTTGTTGGTTGTGCTGATGATGTGGAAGAAAGAGGGATTCTGGCATATTGTTCCTTGCTGATCAGCCCACAGCGAAGATAATAAGACAGCAGTCAGAGTTTTCAACTTAAAAACAGAACAGTTGCTGAAATTGCCCTAGAGATGGCTTTCTTTGGCACAGGTGTTGCACTTTAGTCAGTAATGCCAATGCACTGAGTGAAAATTTCAGAACCCAGGCGAATCCTTAACTGTGATTTTGGTATGCGTATGGTTAAGAAAAAAAAAGCCATTAATACGTGATTATGTATTAATAGGACATGTGGTTAGGTTTATATATCATGCTATGGCATAGTCCCCGGGTTAAGAACACCTGGGTTACAGATGATCCATAGTTAAGAACGGAGCCTATTGTAGCAAAATTCGAGTTAAATGCACAGTGGTTACAGTTAATTACACAATACTACTTATACAGTATTATACAACAATACTGTTCCGGCTTACATACAAATTCAACTTAAGGACAGACCATGGGAATGGAACTCATTCTTAAACTGGGGACTACCTATACTTTCTCTTTGGCTTAGCATGTTGTGCAAACCCAGCTGTTACAGTGTAAAACTATGCTAGTTGTAGCTTATTTAACAGACCATGATTCAGCAGACATGGATTATGGTATGTACACCCAGCCAATTGTGGCTTATTCAATGAACCATGGTTAAGCAAACAATGACAAAGCAGCGTGTGAGCCTTCTTATAAAATGTGCAGATGCCAGAAAACAGATCTCTTAATCTGCTGCTTAACATGGTGCCTTTGGAATGTTTTGCAGTATGGTTTCAGTTGTCATCAGCCTCTAACCTCAGTGCTAAGTAGGGATAATGAATACTGTAGACCGGCCATTATGAGGGGACACCAGGTTGGCTTCATCTTTTATGTTAGCGAGGATCTGCAGCAAAGGTTCCCAACTGGATTGTGCCAACAAGGAATTAAGAGGAAGTGATGCTTGGGTTTGAATACAATAATGTGTATCTAGTGAGGGCGTTGGTAGCAGCAACTCAAGATGCACCGAAGAAGACTGGTTCAGTCTGTATATGAACTGCACTGTTTTGATACTTTAATTAGGTAGTAGTTGGACTTCAAAATTTTGTGCTATGGTCAGGGGACCCGTAAATCTATAGCCATGGACTTTTGCCATGTGCTGGCCTTTTAGAAGTGAACACTTAAAGTGGTCTTATGTTGCAGTTTTATACTTATTACTTCCCAGAATGTAAACAGTGGTTTTATAACTCGACTGGACTTGCAGTCATGAACATGTACTCTTAAAGAGATGCGTGTGTGGGAAGGAAAGGGTGGGGGGAGGTTAAAAAGAGTCACTAGCTAAATAGTATTGCTGTGAAAAGGTAAGAGAGAAGGTTGTCTTGGGGACCAAGTAGTAGTACTACCCTTAATTTACAACAAGTAAATAAAAGTACTTGTTATATCTTGCTCTGCTGCATATATACAGTTACTGTGATTTATTATTTACTTATGCAGTCTTAATTTGGAACTGTTAATACTGCCCTTGGCAAATGGCATAAATGCACATTTTTTTTTTCTTCATAGCTCAAAATGTTTTTGGTAACCCACAATCTTAAATTCTGACAAACACCCAACAGTAAGTGGCTGTAAGCCATACGTTTCAGTGGATCGTAAAGCCTTACTCTGCCCTGCGTATTTATCCAAAAGTAAGTCCCACTCGAAGTGAAATTGCATTGCCTTCAAGGGCCCTTATTTCTAAATATGTCTGCACTAGGACTGTAGCTTTGGTGTGTTTCCTGCTTAAATCCAACTAAAATGAATGGAAGATACTGCTAGCCTCATCAGCTTGATTTTATATCCAGTGTCTACATTATGAAACGTCGTCATGTATAAAAGTTTATTTTTTTTTAATGTATATAAGTTTTGTTGAGTTTTGGGAAGTGGGGTGTCATGCTATCAGGCCTTAACTTCATCTTTGGAATATGAGGGCCAATGTACATAGCAGAAAGGTAAGATACCTATTCTTAAACAGACAGTTTTGTAATTTTTCTTTAAAAGCCCTTGGCCATTAAATGTCCCCTTTTTAATTTTTTGTTAAGTTGGGCAGAGGGATATCTTGGGTGTATTCAAGCAAAAAAATGAATCAGTAAATGTTTTGTAACAATTTTTAGACTTAGAGTAAAATATTGATTGTGAAATTATTATTATTATTATTTTTTACCCTGGCCTTGTGTGGTCTTGTAGCGGAGGCTCGTTGCTGGCCCTTTTTAGTGATACAGTGGGTCAGGGTGGTTGATCACAAAATGAGAACTGCTTTGCAGAACTGACTGTGATGGGAACTGTGAAGAAAAAGAATTTGTTTTAAAAATTAAAAATAACAGAAGTGTATAGCTTGGCCAAGTAGCATATTAAAATATTATTTCTCTGGGCTCATTCCAGTGGAAAAGCCCTTCGGATAATCTGTTTTTATTGCAAACACTTCATAACTGATTGTTGGTGCGGGGGAGGAAGTGGAAAACTTGTGCAATGGAACTTGACATTGGTAAAAAGTAAAAATTCCATCTTTGTAGTTCAACCATTCCAAAGGCTGACTTTCACATGTTTTGTCATTTTTAAGTTTTCAATCAGTATACGGTTTGAGATAATTTTGCCAATTGATTTTTACCATTGTATTGCTTAAGAAATGGATGATCACCATCTCTCAAAAACAATATGTGCCTACTTTTATTGCATTCATTCATTCATTCATTCATTCATTCATTCATTCATTCATTCATTCTCTCTCTCTCTCTCTCTCTCTCATACACACACACACACACACACATTGTTTTGTTGGGGGGGCAATATTGAATGAAATTGCTTGTGATAGCTGTATATGACCTGTTACTTTTAACAAACATTAAACTGTATGCAAGTAAATCTACTTAAAATTTCATGGTACAATTTCTTAGCTTCCTTAATTCCTCTGTCAATTCTTATGAATTGTTGGGGACTTTCTCAACATTGATGGAGGTTTAGAGTAGTGGGAGAAATACATTCGGCACTAGATTAGTAGGAACCTCTGATCCTCCAGATGTTGGGAGTTGTAGTTCAGCAACAACTGAAGAGCCATAGGTCTCTGTCCCTGGACAGCAAAGAATAACAATGCTTTCAAGATGTGTTTCTGAGGAATCCCAGGCTTCCTAGAAATTTGTCAGGGAATCCTTAATGGTATAATTAACATTGCGAGTCAATCATTGAGGCTTAGGGGATCTGGTGATTAAGTTATAAACAGGCACACATAAAACAGCTCCATAATGCAGAAAACTCTCAGGTGTAACCTGCGGTGGATGTATCATATCATGTCAGTCCTTCTAGTCCAGAGCTAGGGAGCCTGGTATCCTGCTGTTACTCCCATCAGCCCCAGTAGTTTGTGTAGTGTGAAATATCTGGAAGGAACGGATGTGGTTACCTATTCCTGACCAAGCCGAATATAATTTTTTCTGATTTGCCGCTGTTCTCTGCTGTGGACAGAGAACCTGAGGTCTTCCTTTTGATGTGAAATTCTTTGCAGAGGACTGCAGTTTATGCAGGCAAAGGCTGTGATTGGCCATGGACATTGCTATGAAGGACTAAATAGTGCATTAAGTCTTTGGAAATGGAAGACTTTTAGATCTTCCCTTGTACTTGCTGCCAACCACAAATTAGTATAATCCATAGGTGGAAGCCAGCTTATGCTACACATTTAAGTACTTGAATTTTCCTAATGAGCCACTGGCTGATCATAATGTGGTTTTATGTGGCTTTGCAGGATATATGAATCCAGCCTATTGTGGTTAAGTCAGCAAAATTATTAAAACAAACCATGACTTAACAAGTATGAACTCAACTCCTTCGTATATGGGGAATGGATTCAGTTAATACTTGGATGGGAGATCACCCCCAAATCCTACAGCTATGGTTTTGACTGGTAGTCAAAAATGCATACTAGAGGAAAGCAGTGACAAACCATCTCCTTGCTGCTGTCAAGAAAATTACCCAAATCTGTCCATGAAATCACCAGGAATCAAGCTTGCTTTAAGGAGACATTATTTTTACTATTCTTAAATTAGCAGTGCAGGGACTTAGAGCTCACCTAGGTATAAACCACAGTGAACTTCAGTTCATTTTTGACGAATTGCATATAAATGGCAAAAGTATCAAAAACTTGCTGCTGTGTTCTGTCTTAGTGAAGTTACTGATTATAGTGTTTTATTAGCTGCCTTCTTTGTATTAATGGTGCAGAATATACATGTAAAAGAGACAAATCTATTTGTATTCAATCCTGCCCTGGAAAAAAGCAGTGTCTTACCCCCTTCAAAAGAGAGCACTTGGTGTTCATAGAAGAAAAACCCATTTCTAGATAAATAAGCAACACTTTCTAATAATGTTTTCAGCATTTTACAATTTTGGAATTGTCAGCCTCAAGGAAGAACAGGGATAGGTGCATATTTTCATCTTCTCCAAACTGACTTGCTGGTTTGGGCAAGAACTTTGTAAGCTTTTTTATAATCATGTGACTAAGTGCCACCAAAGTCTGCTACCTTCTTTCAGACCAGAATGTAAAAGGAGGGGATCCACTGCGCTCCTCTTACATTTAGCAAAATTAGATCCCACTCACTCCAAGAAGACAATTGGAGTATTGTCAAGTCTTGATGAAGTCGAGTCCAACTGACTTCCATACTAATTGGTTCTTTACACAACATGCTAAGCCTAAAGTAAGCCAACCATGTTATGGCTCTCTGTGATAGGGGAACTCGGCCACTAAGTTACTGGAAATTCTAAGGGCCTTTCTCTATTTACATCTAATCATAGGACAAATGTGCCCTGGCAATATTTTTATGCTCTGTCCCCCTGATGTTGTCTTCATCTTGTCCCCTACCCATGAGACAGCTTTCAGTCATCTTTAGTTGCAGTCATGTGAAAAAGTAAGTATACCCTATTGAAATATTTAACTTTTACAGCATATTTCATCATACAGATATTTGATATTCATTTCAACAATACTGATAAAGGGGATACGATATAACAAATATGCACTGTTTACACTTTGTAGTCCACTGTGTAATTGAAATAAACATACATGACCTACATTGATGACCTACATTTATCACTACCTCAAATACCTAATATTAGAATCAGGCACACCAGATAGGGTGCAAATGATTAGAACATTGTTAGGGAGGAACCTGTTTTATTGAAATCTCAGACATTTAGTTTGATTTGCTCTTTGTTGTTGAAGTATGTTGTATCACCATGCCTAGATTAAAAGAGCTCTCTGGGGCCTTCAGAAAGAAGAGTATAGATGTTTCTGAGCCTGGGAAGGGATTTAAAAAGATTGGCCAAACAATTGGATATCAATCATTCCACTCTCTGGAAGATCATCTACAAGTGGCAAAGATTTCAAACAAGTGCCAACTTGCCCAGGCCAGGCTGTCCCAACAAGTTCAGCCCGGGAGCAGAATGCAAGATGCTGAAAGAAGTCTCTAAGAACACCAGAATTTCATCACATAACCTAGAGGTAGCTCTCACTACTATTGATGTCAAAGTGCCTGAGTCTACCATCAGAAAGAAGCTGTACAAATTCAATCCACATGGGAGGTGTGCCAGGAGCCTTTGCTGTTCAGAAAGAACATCAGGGCAAGACTAATGTTTGCTCATGAACACCTAGGCAAAGACCAGGACTTCAGGAATGATGTGTTCTGGACTGATCGGACAACGATAGTTATTTGGCCACAGTACCAGAAGACATCTTTGGTGAAATACAAAGAGAGCATTTCATCAGAAAAAACTGATACCAATTGTAACACATGGTGGTGGAAATGTTATGGTCTGGGGCTGCTTACTGCATCAGAGGCTGGGCAGCTCATCAACTTTGAATTCTTCATTGTACCAGGGGGTCCTTGAGGATAATGTGAGACCATATTTCAGAAGATTGAAGCTCAGTGAAAAGTGGACCTTGTATATGACAATGACCCTAAACATTCCAGTAAATCCACAAAGGAAAGGAAAGGAAAGGAAAGGGAGGGTAAGGGAGGGTAAGGGAGGGTTCTGGAATGGCCAAGTCAATGCCTGGATCTAAATCCCATCAAGATGCTATGGGGTAATTTGGAATGGGCTGTGTATGCAAGAAACCGCTCAATTGCACAGCTGAAAAAATTCTGCATGGAAGAGTGGGAAAAAATTCCTCCCAGTCAATGTTAGAGATCGGTATAAGAAACACCTACTTGAGGTTGTTTCTGCCAAGGGGGCAATACCAGGTATTAGAGCCAAGGGTGTACTTATTCACATGCGAAATTTGCATTGATGTTTATTTCAGTTACACAATGGACTACAAAATGTAAATAGTGCATGATATTTGTTATATCCCCTTTATCAAAACTGTTGAAATGAAGATCAAATATCTGTTGAAAAGTGTGGAAAAAGTCAAAAATTTCAATGGGGTGTAGTTTTTTACACGACTCTATACTGAAGTTAAGTTGCTTCATACACACACACACACTTAAGCTGGCAGCATTCAACAACCTCAAGATGTGTAAAATATAACATTGGCTCTCCCTTATGTTGGAAGCAAAGTCAAGTGACTGGTAGTGGGTGGGATCAGAGGAGCAGTTGGTGATTTCAGACTGATGCAAGCACATACTCTGGTTCCTGATCAGCCTTGGCTGTGATCAGAGAGGTCTGCTGGTGGTCTATCAGAATTGCAACATCAGCCCAAACAATAATATTGTAAGTGCTTTAACTTTGTGGCCATTACCAGTTCATTGCAAGCTTTAGTAGCACAATGGTAAAATGATGAATGGGACCAAATAGTCGAAGGAGGCACCTGGAAGTTGTCTAAATTAAAACAAGGGGGAAAAGGGGGGAAATAAACCTTCAAGTGCTGCTTCTGACTCACTTCCCTTCATGATTCCAAGTCAAAGTTTTTAAACTTTGAGTTGTAATAGGAAGGGTGGGAAAGAAGAGGCAGGGAACAGTGGCTAGTGATTCCTGCGCTCAGACGTGCCCCATTTCTTGGTACAACTCTGATAGATACCTTCCTCCCCCGCTGGTGAGATGAGGAAGAGGAAGGCAGCAACGCCAGAGGAATTAACTACAGTATTTGCTTTGCTTGCACATAATCAGCACAACATCACTGTTGGAGTCGTGAAATATGGACAACGGAGGAAGGATGTGGACTAGCAAAAGGTTGCGAATTTCATATGACTTCCTTCCAACCTCAGGGTTGGGCAGAGACGATCTTAACTCAAGGGAATCAAAGTCACAACACGTGCTGTGTTCAAGTTCTGACGCCAGCCAATAGTAGCGGTCCGAGCGGGGCACGTGATCACACATCACACTACAATACCCAGTATGCCCTGGGGGCGCAATCCTAGGACCCGGCTAGCTTGGGAGAGGCCGAATTTTTGCCTGGAGGTCTTCCACGGTTCTCCGCTGTCAATTTTATAGGGATAACGAGATGTTACAAAGACACGCGATTTCCCTTTCCGGTGACATTTAAAAGTCTCATGGTCGGTACACGGAACAGAGTCTTTCCTTTAATGGCACCCCCCACCTTCCGCTACGTTTCCCCCTGGAGGCTAGACCGGACCTCAATTACAGCGGAAGTTGAGCATAGAGTTGTCGACATTGCTCAGAGCGCCACTATTTCCGGGGTTGACGCTTCCGGCTGGCAGTAGTTACCCTACAAGCGACGGGGTTAGGAAGACGCCGCTAGAAAAGGGGGCTTTCAGGTAATTATGTCGTCTTTTTTTTTCTCTCCCCCTTCCAGCGTCTCTCCCAAACTTTTCACAGAAGACAAATTTATTTGCCCCTTTTACATCTTCATTATGTAAGGGGTGGATTGGGACAACGGTCCTAGCCCGTTGATGGCTGCCTTGTGTTCCCAAGACGTTAAGAATTGTAACTCCCATAAGCCCCACCGCGCGGCTTTCTGGGAGTTGTAGTTCAAGGGTGGCAAAATGCCTATCATTGTTCCAGCTAGGTCAGAGCTTCTGCCTGATGTTAATCCTGTAAGGGAAGATGTTATTTCAGACTCAGATTAATAGCTCTTCGGGTACTTGGAAATTTATCGAGCTGAAGAGTGGGAATCTAGAACTGGCCCTTGGATCTTGATCGTTTGAATCTTCGTGGGTGTAAATAAGGAGCTGACATATCCCCAAGCTTAGCCTTTGGCTGAAAGATATTCCGAGAAGAATGATATTATAAGCATCCGTGAACTTAAAGGCTAAGTATTTGTTATGATTTAAGCCAATGTCTTTCAAATTGGGCAACTTCAAGATCTGTGACTTCAATTCTCAGAATTCCCCAGCCAGCATGCTGGCTGGGGAATTCTGGGAGTCGAAGTCCACACATCTTAAAGTTGCCCAGTTTGAAAGACACTGATTTAAGCCTTTTGTAGACTACAGTCCATTTCTTTAGACGCAGTGTGTTTGAGAGGAATGCATGTGCACCCATGTGGGAGTAAGCAGTGAGATCAGAAGGAGATTGTAAGCAAGGGGATTGGACAGTCATACTTATTTTATTAGAAGTAGAACTATTATTTATAAAATAGTTTCCAGATTATAATGCAGGCTTTCCATTTTGCACTGCAGTCCATCTCCTGTTTTTTCCTTCCATCCAAGAAAAAGATAAGGGAGCTGGTATAGTTTGAAGTCTTTGCCCAGTTGTTTTTGAATATTGCCACTTCTAATTATGATGGATTTCTGATTATTATTATTATTATTATTATTATTATTATTTTATTTTCTTCTGTAAACGCTTTTGTCAGTGCAGAATGTAGTGGGATGTTACTGACAAATGACAAAACATTTGGTGGACAAGCCAACAGAAGTTGGGAATGACAGTTCTGATGTGTGGACACAGTTGTGGACACAATCTAGTTTGTGTCTGTTATATAGTTTATCATGTATGTTTGCTATGTACAGCTGTTTATCTGCAACAATGTACTACTCAGTAGGGCTGTACAGAGCTTGAAATTTGATTCCTAAAAGATGCTTTGGAACACACAAGAGCATGACTATAACATCTGTCTAGAATGCCTTAAAGCAGCTGTGTCTTTTGGGGGGGGGAATCACCTTCCAGGAGGTGAGGGCAGCCATGTGATCCTGGGAAAAGGCATGTTTGCTTTAAAGAGTTTCAGACAAATGCTATATTTATGCTCCTGCACCCAATACCTTTTTTGAATTATTTCCAAAGGTTATTATAGCTTTTACTATAGTCTTACTATTCCAAGCTCTCTGTCATTGAACAGAAGAACAATATCTCATGTATTGTCGAAGGTTTTCATGGTCGGAATACGATGGCTGGTGTGGGTCTTCCGGGCTGTGTGGCCGTGTTCTGGAAGTTTTGTTTCCTAACGTTTCGCCAGCATCTGTGACTGGCATCTTCAGAGGACAGGAGCACAGACAGGAGCAGTTCTCTCTGTGCCCAGGATGATGTGACCCTTTTGTGGGTATTTATAGAGATCAGATCCAGAACACGGCCACACAGCCCGGAAGACCCACACCAGCCATAATATCTCATGTATTTACAATCATTGCCCTTCAACTGTGTGTGTGTGTGTAGATAAGATACGACATTTTCATGTCATATTTCTGATGGTCCACAGAAATAGAACAAGTTGTTCCATAAGATGTTACAAGAGCCCTTGTTTATGTTAAGAAATTAATATGGTTACCTCACTGAAAATGTTATGCCTCAGTCTGTGGCTTGCTTTATGCACTGCATGCCATGAAGGCTTGGTTCATATGTCATGCTAAGCCAGTGTTTCTCAAACTTGGCAGCTTGAAGATGTGTGGATTTCAACTCCCAGAATTTCCCAGCCAGCATGGCTGGCTGGGGAATTCTGAAAGTTGAAATCCATACATCTTCAAGTTGCCAAGTTTGAGAAATATTGTTCTAAGCCTTAAAAATAAGATTTATAAACCAGAATAGTTGCATTCACCATTACACTAAAGTGAAAACTAAAGATACTACATTATGGTTTAGCATGATACATAAACTAAGCTTGCGATTTTGCTTTCATTTAATTCAAATAGATACCAAAATCATAGATTATAAGCAGAATTTCTTAGCAGAAATTAGACTTTTTGAGCAGGTGGATTTGTTATCTGGGTTAGAATTACTTACATAATACAGATTACTTATTCAAATTGATATGTTACATATAGATGAAAATTATGCAAATAGTTGAATGTGCATTCTTTTCAGTTTTCTGGAATGGCTTCCTTTGGATGGAAAAGGAAGATTGGTGAGAAGGTATCTAAGGTAACATCCCAGCAATTTGAAGCTCAAGCTGCTGATGAGCAGCGTCTGGTTGATGATAATGAAGTTGATTGGCTTCATGAAGCCAAAAGGAAAAAGGGGCTTCTCATGGAAGACTGTGTAGCCCAAAGTAAACATCTGAAGGATGAAGGTGCAATTTTAGCCGAAAATGGAAGGTATGGATTTTTTTTCTCTAGATGTGTATGTCCTGTTCCATATTAGATAGTTCCTTATGTTATCCCTTGTTTTATTTAAAGCACTGTTGATATTAATGTATGCAAATGTTGTATTGATGTTATAACGATGATTAAAGAATCCACAATGGGTGTATTCAATATAGCAGTTTCACCATAAACATGGTTTACATATCACAGTAATAGGGTTCATACAACTTACTAACCCAAAACCAGAGAAATCCTGTTATGGCTTAGTGTGAGTGTGAAGTTAGCCAGTGTCTTCTATAGAGTATCTCATTTGTACCGGTTTAAAAATGTCAGCTTTCTAAGTGAGTGTAGTTTTAACTATTTTAATCACCTAGTCATAATTAGGAAACAATTATCTCTTTTCTCCATTTTCTGTTACTACTACTGTGCAGTTTCAGTAGTAACTTTGGTGAATATTTATGTCTTCACCAATCTGATTGGTAACCATATTATGTACCATATTATGCTACTAACTATAATTGATGATCAGCTCAAAGTAAAAGTAGCTTGATTCATAGTTAGCTCTGAAAGTAAAGGGAAATAGGTTGACTCCTGGTCTTTATAGTCCTAGATTGTCAGCAGAAATTGGCTGTGGCAATAATTTGTCAAGATTTGGGGGCAGGTCTACACTCTTTCTGTGAGATTACAGATAGGGAATCACCTGTGATACATATCTATTCTGGTAGCCATTTGGTTTCAGCAGTTCTATCATTTAACTGTGCTTTGTGGGAAGAAATATCTCCTTTTGTCTGTTCTAACTGTTGCATCATTTAGGTTCCTTGGATGACGCCTAGTGTTATAGAAGAGAAAGAAAATTTCCATATCCACCTTCCTTGTATTGTACATCATTTTATAAACTTCTATTTTGTCCCTCCCCCATCTTTGCTCCTTTATAAAATAGCAGTCTAGAAATACAATCAATAGCCCCATTATAACTGTACCACAAAGGGAAATGTTCTGGACCCAATCATTTCTGCACCTTTCCGAGGGTACAATATCCTTTTTGAGATGTGATCAGAGCTTTCCTTGTAAAACAAAATTATGGTATTGGTAGATTTATATGAAGTAGTTCTGAAAACATTTGGAAGTTATCCACAACTTTCTAGTAGGTTTTTGACTACCTACAATCAGTAGCAACTACTTTTAAGCCAAATTCCACCCCCCCCCCCATTTTTTCTACCACTAAATAAATAAATTGTGATACATTGGGTTCTTGTGTTGTATTACATAGTCTCATGTAGCTTGCAAAAGATTTTGGTATTTACATGCTGTGCATAAAGTTAGAAATTAATACTGTATTGCCTAAACTGATGTATCCTTTTAACGATGGCCTTCTGTTATAAAAATGGAAAACCTCAGATGATCCAGATATTGGTTCTTTACTACTCCTAGCTTACCACACCACTGGCCTTGTTCCAGTGGTGGGACGTGTTTCACTTGAGAGCTATAGTTGTTCCTTTCTTTTATTACAATAATCAGAGGCTTTGCAGACTCTTATGTTCTGATTTGCTTGTGCCAGTTACTTTTAAACAAACAAATGAAAATATAACTGAACTGGTTTAGTTACCATGTGAAATACAAAAGTCAGAGTTATTTCACATATTACATGAGACAAATCTGACTTTCCTTCTACCTGAAGGGAGCCATGGTGAGTCGCAACTCACTAATAATTGTCTCTCTGTGATCCACTTACTACTTCTTACTTAAATATTGTATATATACATTGGATCCTCTCATAAGATTTAAAATATGTGAATTAAGTGGCCTTCTGTCAAAAATGGGCTGTCCAAATTTGATCTCTGTGTATGTATATTTATTTGGTAAGCTTGATACAAAATAAAAAGTAAACATTCCCTTAAGTAAAGTTTGACTTGATATGATAACCATATAGGTCCATGTGGTTTCTTTGCCAACAATATAGAAATGGTTTCCCATTGACTTTTTCTGGGATATTTTTTTTTTTTACTTCCCAGTTTATCCTTTAGCCCTTGGTTGTCCTGGTGGTCTCCTATCCAAGGATGAATCATTAATGTTCAAGATACGGAATAGTATACCTGAATTTGGAGCCCTTCAAATGTTGTAATGTAACTAGCCACCAGATGGCAGGTGCATCTACTTTCATGCAGCATTTTTGAGAAATACTGCAGCTTCCTTTTATTTTGTGATGTTTTCAAACTATTGAATAAAGAAACCTGTAGACAGACACTTACCTAAATATGAGGAATGAAATTGATATAATTATTTTTAGTCATTATACATAAATTGGTGGCCTGAAATTGTGCTTATATTTATTGAATATACTTTAAAAAAAAAATTGGAGCAAGCATCTTAAGTGTGAAACATTTTGAACTCATCACATTACTCCTGCCTTCAGAAGAGTGATAGAAAGGGTTTTCTACATTTTCTGCAACAAAATGCAATTTATTCTGTGCTTTGTGACCAAGCAGCTCTTGACTCAGGCATCACATAAGAGACTTGTTTCAGTCCTTAGCAAAAAAAGTAAATCTCTATGCTGTCTCAAGAGTCTTAAGAGCTGAATTAGGTCTTAAGGTCTGAGGTCTTAAGAGCTGAATTAACCACTCTAATTGCTGGCTTTAGAAAGAATGCTCTGGATCAGGAAAGCCAGTTGGAGGCAGCTTCCTAAAAGGGCATCCCTAATTAAGAGGAGGGGCAGTCTAGTCGGCTCCAGATGTTTCAACAACTCACATGATCCCCAACATCATGTCCAAGGGCATGGATTCTGGGAGTTGTAGTTCAAACCAGCTAGAGGGCACCATGTTTTATTACATCTTATTCTTTAGATCAGTGTTTCTCGATCTTAGCGACTTTAAGATGAGTGGACTTCAACTCCCAGAATTCCCCAGCCAGCCATGTTGGGAGTTGAAGTCCACTCTTTTTAAAGTTGCCAAGGTTGAGAAACACTGTGCTGTGGTATCCTTGGCTGTCCCTTTTGAGATGATGAATGCTTTTTTAAATTATTATTATTAAACGGGCAGTGATTAAACCATTCTGTGTAGATATGGCTAACCTGCCATATTTCAGAAGTATGGTCCTAATATTTTGATTAGTCTTGGCTGGCTGTTGTGCTGTAAAATGCTTAAAAACAAAAATAGTTCTGAGTGGTCTTTAAAGCTGATTTCAGATGTATGCTTGCCCCATGAAATGACTTCAGTGCTACCTGTATACCTTTGAAAGCATAATTTTCTAATGACATAACCCTCATTTTGGAAGGCATCTAAGCCTGGCTTTGAGATTCTTTTTTTGTAGTTTTCTATTTGGTTAAATGCTTTTCATATCGGAACAGTATATACATATGTTCTTGTTCTAATAAAGTTAGAATTTTTAAAAGCCCATCTTATCAAACTTTGGAAATGTTTCCTGCAGGAGTTTGATTATGCAACCTCTGTCAGATAGAGCAACTTCCATTTCAGTTTTGTGGTGTTATGGATGAAAGCTGGAAATTCAAGAATAAGACTGTCTCCACATGTAGCAAAATGAGGTGAGAATTATGGGATAGAATTTGAAGGGGTTGAATGTATTTCATCACCTAACATTATAGCTGGAAGAATACCATTTTTGAACGCTTCTCCATATTTAGTAGAAAAAAGTCCTTCTTTGCACATTAAAAATTCAGCAGCTGGTGAGACAGGTCCCTACAGGAACACATTGCTTTTTGTGTTAGTTCTCTTTTTGCAAGAAGTTGTCAGCATGAGGGAATATTCAGAGATGGTGTGTCTATTCTGTCACCTCATTGTTTTAGTCAGTTGCTTGTGTAAACCAGGCCTTGACCAGTATCCCACTGAAAGATTAATTATAGCTATGTTTCAAGGTAACAATAATTGTAGAGCTTCTGGCTTATTGATGAGAAACATACTTATGAAATGTACTGTTATGCCTGAATTTGAGTTTGAAGCTGGTTTTCTTTCTCCCTGATTTGTTAGGAGAGTAACAAGCTACGATCTGGATTCAGACTTAACAGGAGCTTTTTCCATCCGTTTCCAGCTAGTTTAGTTACTTTTACTGGAAGGAAGAGATGGATGGGAATCTTAGCTTAGCAAGCGCAGGTCCGCTGTTGCTGAGCAATAAGCTAACCTTCTAAAAAAACTGACTTGTTATAGTTGAATGAAATGTTTGAATTCTATTTAGAGAGCAATGAAACTGAACTTATGAATTGCCTGCTAATGTTGAAGTGGGAGTGGAGCAACTGACGTTCACATTCGCATTCTTCCATGAAACCCAGTAGGTGAGCTTGCTCAGTCATCATCTCTCAGTCTGCCATATAGTATTAGGGTAAAAATGAAGTGATCTTACATACATGCTTTGAGTTCCTGGAAGAAACATGGAATATACATATAGTAAAGCAACTATGAATAATGTATGAAACTATCAGTGAAGGTAGACTCTGCAAGGTTTCTTGATAATATATACTTTATGTAAATAACTTTATAAGCACACTCCAACATTTTTCTCTTACAATAAAGGAGGAAAACTTTTGCAAGCTTCCTTTTTCTATATAAATTTTATTAAATTTTCCAAAAAGTTAAAATACAAGAAAGTCAAGAAAAGAAAAAAGAAAAGAAAAAGCATAGAAAAGAAAGAGTAGCTTCTGACTTTCCTTGGTACAGGTATAAATGTAAAATATATTTGCCTCTTACTCTAGTATCTAAAAGTTTACATAATAAAAATAGCTTTTCGTCTAATCTTAAAAAAAAAATCTAGAATCAATCTATTTCAACAATACATATGATTTGTGCAAGATATTTCTATAGGTATAACATCAATCATCAAATCCCAAAATCAAAATTGCATTTTTTTTGAGGGTCAAGCAAAAAGTCCAAGAGTGGTTTCCAATTAGAAACAAAGCTAGATAATGCCCTCTCTTTAAGCAAAGTAGTCAATTTTTGCAAGCTTACTGAGTATTTTTCTTCCTCCTCTCTTATGCTTTTAAAAATAATCTCCCCCAACATCACTGTTAGCACTTAAGCAGAGTTTGAGTTCTAGAATATTGATAGCTTTAGAAGCCATTAATTACTCTGCTTCTTGCTTATTTACTGCTTTTCAGGTTTAAGAGGAAGTTATTATGACGGAGAAAGCTCCCAGGATTACTTAAATCAGCTGACGTCTAGCCCAGGGACAATATAAAAAAATAATCACACTTTATGCTATTAGAGCCATACAGTTATGTAAATTCTGAAGTATACTTCCTTCTCTAAAGTTTACATCACAGAATATAATGCATTTTTAATCTCTGTGTGAACTAGATATAGTTGAATAATATTATTTCCATGATTCTTCACTTTGAAATGTGGTAAATGTTGACAGAGGAGAAAGTTGTTAAGGTTGCTTAATCAGTCAAGGAAGTTGGCACTTGTTGCATCAATGCAATGTGAAGAAGTGATATTTTTAACGAGCCTAATCTCAGGGGATATAAAATGGCTGTTTTGTAATACATAACATTGCTGTGCAACAACATCAGAAATGAAGATTTTGAAATGCATCCTTAAGAATAAAGGTTTGTTCAAGACAGTACTGCAGAGACTGAGATTTCTCCAATGCAAACAAAACTTGGATCAGCTTCTTCATATGATTTAGGCAAATTTTACATTACAAGAAACATGGACCTGCTATTAAAAAAAAAGTTCTTCCTGAGAGTATTCTGCAGTGTCTAGCAACACTTTCTCCTGGTTGTTTCCTTGTTTTTTTGGAATTACTGAAGACACCATGGAAGCTTGCTATGCTCTTCGGAAGACGAGAACAGTGTCTTCACTGTGTCTGAATCTTGCACTTCTGACCTTGAACAAGGCAATGTAGTTTGCAGAAGCAGGAAACTTTGAATAAAATCTGTTAGATTGCTGTATCCACATAATGGATACAGTAATTAGTAGGAAGTCTCCAGAGATCTGGGAAGGAAGAAATTGGTCTTTAGAGCTAAGCCTTCTTGTAACTGTAAGTTCTTCCTTCTAAATTCAGGTAGTCCTTGCTTAACAACCACATTAGGGGCCAGAAAATTGATCGTTAAGTGGGGCAGTCATTAAGCAAGTTACCATGTGACCAGACCTGATTTTACAACCACTTTTACAATGGCTGTTAAGCGAATCACATGGTCATTAAGCAAATCCAGCTTCCCCATGGACATTTTTACTGGAATTCACTTAATGGCCATCTGATTTGCTTAATGACCATTGTAAAAAAGGTCACAAATTGTGATCATGTGACTGCAGGGGTGGTGCAACAGTTTGCAACAGTCATAAATGTGAGTACAGGTCGTAAAGCACTTTTCTCTGAGGCTGTCATAACTTCGAAGTGTCATTAAATGAAAGGTTGTTAAGCGAGGACTACCTGTAGGATTGTACAGCATTGAAGGATCTGCAATGTATTAAAGAAAACTTTGATGGCATTAAATTGGCAAAGGCTGCATTATACTGTTTCTTAGGAAAATCAGAATTTTAGTTTTATGTACTGAGAATCATAATTATTATATATATTTATATCCTGCTTTTATTTTGTACAACTCAAGGCAAAGTACACAATCTCTTGCTTTCTATTTTCCCAACCACAACAATCCTGTGAGATGGGTTGGGCTGAATAACTGGCCTAAAGTCACTGAGCTGGCTTTCCTGCCTAAGGGAGTACTAGAACTCATGGTCTCCAGGTTTCCACTCTAGCACCTTAACCATTACAGCGAACTGTCTCTGAGCTGTATCTCTCTTGGACTCCAGTAGCTCTGTAGAATAATTTCTCAAAAACTCAAGAGTTTTTGAAATTAAGAAAGTTTACCTTTCACAAAGCTTGATTGTTTAGTAAATCAGCCAGAAGTGAACAGGTCTTGGCTGATTCAGTTCTAGTTGTTCCAAGCTGAAATTATAATGAACCCATGTGGAAGATCTCCAAACCGCTTCCTCCACCCAGAGAGTAATGAAAAAGCACAGACAATGTTGCTTCAAAGAGGCAAAGGAATTCATTTGCAGTGTTACTGGCTGTTGTAGTAAATGTACATAGTGAGGGGAGAGACAAAGAAATCTTTCCAGGGCTAAAGTATGAAATATATATAAGGGACATAGCAGGATATGGCAGTTTTGTATTACTGATCTCTGAAAAGCAGCCCCTGTCCCCCGACACACTTTTTAATGTTCTTGAAAACTGGACTGAGCTGTCTCTTTTCAGAGAAAATTAAATGAGTGCATCTTATTACACAATAGTGGTCGTGAAGCTGCACATTACCCTGATGAGCAGAATGATCTCCCAGAGATCCAGCCTGCAGGAAATTAGATATGTGGGAACTTGTTCGTGGCTGGGTAAAACTGAAAGAAACGGGTGTTGATGCTGACGGCAATCAGAGGATTTTCTATGCTGCAGACAAACTCAGAGTAATTATCAGTGTGTCTGCCAATATTGTAAATAAAGGTGTTCAGCCTTCTGTAGGTTTCTGTTGTTGTTATTTTATTTAAATTTGTTATAGCCACCCACTCTGGTCGGCTACTTTGTGTGCTCAGACTATATTCCACCTTCCCCAGTTGGTTCCCTCCAGGTAAGATGAATGCAGCTTCAGTTGTTCCTAGCAAGCATCCCTACCTATTGCCCTGCAGGCTGGGGATGATGGGAGTTATGGTGCAGTCTAGTTCGAGAAGCTGCCTTTCTGGAGGGAAGACTTGTCAGGGGTCCCCAATAACTTGCTTCATTTTTCCATTATTGGGAGGTAGGAACTGGGGCCAAGGAAAGGCTTTGCCCCAGACTCCAAGTGGGTTTGAAACTCTACATCAGTGTTTTTCAGACTGAGCAGCTTGAAGATGTATAGACTTTGACTCCCAGAATTCCCTAGAGAGCATGCTGGCTTTGGAATTCTGGGAGTTGAAGTCCACACATCTTAAAGTTTGAAAAACACCACCCTACTTTATACCAGAGCAAAGGAAGAACTGTAACAGGAAAAATGCAGTAAAAATCTTCTGAAGTGTTTTTTTTGAAATCCTGGGTCCCCCGATACGTTAGACTGCTAATCCCATCATTCACACCAGGATCACTATGCCATTTGGTGTATCGGGTGTTGTGTTCCTAATAGGTTCAGATGCATTGTGAGATTTCATGAGGGGTTTTATTTATTTTTTGTTTCCACTGAGATGACTTTAAAGAAAAACTCTTTTCCTGAAAGGAAACAATTAATTTTTTTTTCCAGAAATGAAAATGGAGAAAGGAAGCAGCCTGTTGTTTCTCAAATATCCAATCTAGTTTTTTACTTTCCTCCTTCTTTACCATGTTGTCACTTATCAACAGTTTCAAGGAGAGAATCTCAGCACAGGTTTGGTCTCCCAGTTAGAAGGCTACTGATGCTCTGATGTTTCAATAAGTAGTAAACAAGAACACAAGTTATAAGAGGAAAGGAAACTATTTTGCCCCCCAGAGTTGTTAATGTGGGGAAGAATGGGAGGGGGAGCACTGCTTATACCTTCTTGAACTCCTGAAGAAAAGGTAAGGCATGTAGCTTCACTGAGAAATTATTATTCACTTAGTAGAGCTTAGTTTCTTTCACCATCAGAACACAGCTGTGGTTCTTGTGTATTTTGGAACTGCTGTAGTATCTCTTACAACTAATTTCCATTTTTAATTACTGCTTCCCCAGGCATTTCTGGGCTGTCACCCCTTCTTCTAATACAGGTAGTCCTCGCTTACTGACTGCCTTGTGCAGCAACTGTTCGAAACTATGATGGTGCTAAAAAAATAACTTTGCAACCAGTCCTCACATTTTGGGCTGCCACAGTGTCCTGTAGTCATGTGATCACCATTCACACACTTCGTGACCGGCTTGTGACAAGTAGAGTTAATAGAGAAGGCTGAAGTCAAATTGTAAGTCGCAGTCACATGATTTTTTGCTTAGTGACTGTGATGCTTCGCTTAGCAACCTAAGGGGAAATGAGGTTGTAAGCCTGTCGCAGTCGCATGATTTTCCTCTTAGCGACTGAGTTGCCCGTCCCAATTGTGGTCACCAAGCAAGGACTACTTATAGATGTATATTCTAGCTTTTTTATTTTATATTTGGCAAATAGAAAAGGGAAGCTTGGTTCCTGGTGACTTCATCCACATAGTAGCAGTAGAAAAGTGGTTTACCATTCCCTTCTTCCAGAATGTTTTTGGACTTTCCATCTGTATTAACTGTTGGTTTATTAATATTCTTACTCATTGCAAAGCCAGGCAGCCTTTCTTAGAGGTGGGGGCTATGCTTTTGCCCCGGTCTCAAGAAGCCACATGTCCTCTTTGTGGATATCACTAAAAGCAGTCTGAACTGAAATTGTTATTCCTCCCCCTTTTTTTGCGGGGGGGGGGGAGTTTGTGGTGAATAGAATAGTATTTCTTTTTTTATTATTATTTTACTTTAGGTCTTTTAAAAAACACATCTGAAATTGTCTCATTTTCCAAAATGATAAATGTTGTCATTTGTCTCCAAATATTATTGGTGTGATATTGAGGAAAGGAGGTTTCAGGAGCCTCCAAATAGGAGGTTGGAGGTCTGCATACTGGCTGCATGTTGTCCCTCTGATTTTATTTTTATAAGATTTTTTCTTAGAAGGCTCTGTAAAAATATTTAAAATCTTAAAAAATACCGTTTTTGTTTTTCTTTTAATGTGTTTGTGGCATTTTTACTGCACTGCTTTGTTTGTAATACAGTGTGTGTGGCCTCATCTTCTAAAGTGTTTGAAATGCCAGGTACTTTAAATGCCGGCTAAATAGATCACTCACATGTTTATAGTCTCATAAAATTTGGATATCCTAAATGTTAATCTCCAAAGATATCTTTTTTCCTTCATCTTACACATGCATTTAAAAAAGAAAGATTAAGAATGTATTTTTTAACTTAAGGAAAAATGTTGCCTCTGTGTTCTTTTGCATTTGGCAATAGGGGTAAGTCAGATAGGCATGAAGCTGTCTGCAAGGAAGAAAAAACCATGTGAAACATTTGTGATAGGGTGTCTCTATTTTACAAACTGTTTATCTGGGAAAAAAATCAGTTGCCTTGGAGTTATACAGAGGCACTCAAATATATGCATTTCTTGGAAGTCTCTGCTTTTATAATTTAGGAAGATAATTTATGGGAGCTGGGAGACTGCTTGAAGATTTATTATGGAAAGTGTTTTCACTTTTTAAAAGTCTAAGTATCAGTAGTAATGTAATTTGTGATCTAGGTTTTACAGTTTTATTTATATATATTTATTCATTCAATTTGTATGGCTGCCCATCTCAGCAAGTGATTCTGGGTGGTGAACAATCTTGAAATAAATTAAAAACAATTCCCATCACAAACATAAACATTGAAATACACAGCAGCCGAGGAAGATATCACATTGACAGTCGCTAGCTCAGCCAGGAGATGCGGCCCTTCACACACTCAGGGCCCCAGGCTCAGGCCCAGCACCAGGTCTTTAGGGCCTTATGAAAGGCCAGCAGATTCAGGGGCATCCTAATCTCTGGATGGAGAATGTTTCTTAGGGTAGGCACTACAGCAGAAAAGGCACGCCTCCTGGGCCCTACCAACCGGCATTACTTGGCCGATGGGACCCAGAATATACCCTTCCTGCCAGACCAGATTGGATGGGTAGAAACAACCAGGGAAAGATGGTTCCTCAAATATCCAGATCCCACACCATGAAGGGCTTTAAAGGTGACAACCAGCACCTTGAATTGCACCTGGAAGCACACCGGCAATCAATACAGCTCACGGAGTAGTGGTGCTACGTGTGCCAAGTAAGTGGCACTATTTACTACCTGTGCAGCTGCATTCTGCACCATTTGGTTTCCAAATGCTCTTCAAGGGCAGCCCCGTGTAGAGTGCATTGCAGTAGCCCAAACAATCTCTCTGCTCACACCAGGGGAGACAGAGCTAAAACAACCAAGCACCCAAAAACAAGGGTAAGCCCTAACTCCCCCTTCCATCTCCCAACTGGGGTGGGGGGAAGGAGGAGCTATAAATCCCACTGCCAAAACCAGACTAAAATCCACCCCAACCCAGACTGTACAAAAGATTGCGGTCCAGAAGTCCATTTCAACATTGTCTGAAACTCCAAGTAGCGAGATCAAAAAGCCTCAATGCCACAGCAAGGTGGGTGCCCGTTCCAGCTGCTTTGGAACCCACAAGTCCTGTTGCAACTTAAGGGAGGTAAGATGGCTACTGCTTTCCCCTTCTGGGCATCAGGACAAAACAAAGGCAAGATGTTCACTGTCCTCGAGGCATCTTGTCCAGGCTGCAGGATGCTGGCTGGTTCTCCCGCAGGACCACCAGCCAGCTCACACTATCACTGGTAAGACTCAAACACATCAGCCCTCCAAATGCTGAGGGCTGGCGAGAGAAGACCAATTATGTCACACACCCCGAGATGCTGAAGGAGAAGCTTGCAAAAAGCTGTTTGCTATTGTCACAGCCAGAAGGGAGACCTTCTGTGGCTCCACCGTAACTAACAGGCCACCTAACAGCTGAGTGATGGCACTTGCAAACAGCTGATCCGCTCTTCTAGAATGCCCAGTTCAACTAGATTTTCATGTAATTTTAAGTAGGCTTAGAAAATGATCCCTTGCAGTGTTTTAAATGGTGAGTGCAACCAGAGTTTTTATATGGGTGTGGGTGTGTGTATGAAAAGACTCAAATCAAGAACGAAGCACAGGGTACATATCCAGAATGAATCTTATCAAACAGGAGATACAGGTTGCAAGCTGAAGGCAGACAGATACATTGACATGAAAGACAACCAGACCAGAACAATAAGAACAAATTAAACCATTACTCTAATTGGTAAACAGCAACTGATGTGGAAACAGCAGTTCATATCTTTTCTATGGATGTGGCATAAATCTCTTTCCTAGCAATTTTGACCTTTGTTCACACATAGTACTGCTTTATCCATCCATAAATTTTTAATGAACAAGTTCACACTAAACTTTAAAAGTTAAACTGGCTATTACAACCTTTTTAGACATCTAATTTCCTATGCCAGTTTGCTGGAAAAGGTGGTAATTGCATCTTAATCACAAGGAAATGTTATTTTCATGTTCCTTTTTATGTAAGGAAAAAGCCAATTCATGTCCTTTCTATGTTGCATTCATGCTGCTTTCTTAGAAGACAGGTTCAAGGTTTTAAGCCCCCCTTCCCTTGATATTACCACCATCACCAGAGAGCTGTTCTTGTGTGGCTTCTTCCCACCCTCAGCCAGAGAAGTTCCTGTACTATGAGAGGGCTCTGTGCAAATGCCTATCCACTTTAAGGATAAGAGGATATTGTTATGGAACAGAACTTTGCAAAGTTACCATTTTGGCAGGGGGAAGTGCAATATTGCTGTCCAGGCTCACAGGACAACACTGTTAACAGTTCAAGGTGATAACCTTGATAGAGTTGCTCACAGGTGAAGCCAGAAAGGAAAGCAGCAGTCTCAGCCCAGTCCAGATTCAAGATAAGCAGTGTATTTCCATAAATGGTGATGATTACATACCTTCAAGTGAGTGTCAACTCTTAAAAACCACATAGATAGACTTTCTGTAGGAAGATTTGTCCCACTCTGGTCCTTCAGGTTCCATAAATGGTAGCTTTTGAGTTAAAGGATCTGTTATTCAGCTTGATGAGTAATAGAGAAGAGGACAATTTATTTCATATTAATTGTGACTAACGCTTGCCTCGAATGATGTAAGAGATCACAGAAAAGTTATAGAAATGGCAATCCAAGTGCCTAGCATCTGTTTTAAACTAAGCACCCTACCTTAATGTGCATCAGGAATCCAGCACCCAGATGGGTGCTTTGCTGGAACGCATACATAATGGCAAAATATCCAACTTACAAATGTCCAGAAGGATTGAGAATAAACCATGGTTTGCCAGCATTACATGTAGCAACACAGTATCAACCAGGACTCCTTCAGCATGTTCCAGCCAGCTGCAGACCACATTCATTAGGTCCACAGCTGAGGCTGGCCTGGCCCAGTAAGGATTATGAGAGCCAAGCAGGGTCTGAAAGGAAGTTGAAGAAGGTGCAAAAGGTGGGAAATATTCTGTGCTTTCCCTTTGCACTGATTGAGGTCTTTGCCTCTGGATTTTAAGGATCTAGATCAGTCTTCCTCAGTTTGGGAGCCTCCATATTTATGGGAGGGCAGCACTTGTGCTGGATAGGAATTCTGGGAATTTCCAGTTCCAGCACATCTGAGGATGACAACTGGGGAAAGGTGGCCTATCCTTTGGTCTGAGGTTGGCATCAACAGACAAAAGATATTCTTGCTTGAATGTGCATGTAGATGCATTTTCCACTGACAATTTTAAACATTTGGTCCATTGAGCAGTCCATATTTTGCTCATGGAGAAATATGTTTCTTCTCTCCATAGAAGATGGTCCTTATTTCTTTGTTTTGTTGGTAGTGTGAACTCCAGAAGGCTTAACTGTTACTATAACTCCAAAGTAATAGCATTATCAGCTGTTGAGCTTAATACTTTTATTACTTCTTTTTTGTCCCTCAGATACTTTGAATGAAACATAAAACATTTTTGGTTTATCTTTAAAAGAAGTTAATGACTGTACAGTATTTCCTGTGGATACTATGTGTTTGTATTTTAAAAAAATTACTGAGGTCACATTTAGATTTTTATCATGGCTCATGCAAGATAAGCAGATAGTTAAAACTGTAGAAGTTATACTGCTTATTGAAAATAAACTTTTTTTAAAAAAAAGGAAACTCTTTTCAAAAGGCACTGTTTATTTTTATTATTGAAGTATGTTATTATCTATGTTGGAGGCTTCTTTTAAAATAAATGGTGTTCGCAGAATATTAAGATGGTACTATAAATTAATTTGATTTATACAATAGCTACAGCAGAAAGTTGTGTGGAATGCTTTCAAAATTTAAAGATACTGCAGTATTACAGAAGCATATGTTTGTTGCTAAGTTTTGAAGAATGCTAAGTCATCAAAGTCTTCTGTTTAATGTTATGGCTTGAAGCTAGGGAATTTAGTTGAATTATTATTTTCCCATAAAACGTATTTTCCCACGGGCAAGACCTACCAGATCTTGTACCTTTTGAGTAGAGAATCCAGAATTTATAATAAAGCTATTAATCTCTCAGGGCTCTTCCATTCTGTTTATGATGGATATCATACAGATGCACACATGCAGTTCTGAACATTTGATGCTGTAGCTTCAGATTAAATGCATGTTCAATGTGTATTTCTTTGTTTTTTGTAAGTTAGGAAAAACTAAACTTTAGGGATAATCAAAAGTACAGCTTATAGAATGGCTGAAAATATACATGATACATACATTTAATATTCCTCTAAAGCTTTCTGTTCAGTTGGGTTAGGATATCATAGCCTGCCATATTTGTTGGTTATGTAATTCCCAGCTAATATAGCCATTCTATATTACGGTGTTTAGTATTAATATGCAAAGGCTTGGAGTTTTAGAGTCTAGCCATCCTTCCTTCAAATGCATTGAATGAACCATTCGGTAATCTTCATATATTAACCCTGTTAAATAGAAACTGTAATTGTGGAGTGCAGAGGTGCCGCATGTCCTGACACCATTTCTAAGCATAACCCTGGATACTAACTCATTGATACAAACAGATGTCAGAGAGGCACTGTATGGGAGTCAATGCTTCCACAAGAAACCTTACAACCTGGTCTGCAAATTGTTCTCTGCAGGTGTAGGTACCAACTTGTGGACATGTGGTGAATAGGGTCAGTGATATGTCTGGATGTGGGCCAGTAGTGTCGCTCTGTTCCCAAATGGAGGTCATTTCATGCAGTTAACATGTGAAGATAACTCTGGCTGACAAGTAGACACTAGTTCATTGCTATGTGCAAAGTTGGCAAACTACAGTTTAATCTTGTGCATCCTAGTGTAATTGTGATCAACAAAATACCTCTTTATTTGTTTGGTTTTCTGAGGCTCAGTGCATAGGATCAACATGGCATGCTGCAAAAACATCTGATTATGATTTCAGCACCAGAGTAAGCACTGGCTTAGATTTCTGTGATAAATGGGGGGGGGGGGGGGAAGCATTCACTAATGAATTCATGCAGCAGACCATGTATTTTTAGGAGATATTTGCACAAATATATAATAGTTAAAACACATTTGGCAAAATGATCAAACTAACCACCTTTAAAATACTTATAAATTTATTAAGAATAAATTACTTCTTGCAGGTACCGGGAAGCTGTTCATAAATGGGATGAAGCACTTCAGTTAACCCCTGAAGATGCCACTCTGTATGAGATGAAATCACAGGTAACAGTTGGCCATTTCTCTGCAGCAAAAGCAAGTGTGACTTTTTTTAGTTGTACTGGCCATAGACTGTGGCATAAACAAATATAGTACAGCTAGTTTCAAAAGCTAAAATGGTGCTTATAAACAAGGATTACGTAGTATAATTTTAATATAATGTAGCTGGTAAAAATAGAAGAACAAGACCAATTGTACAATTATGTATTATTCCTTAGAATTTAGTTTTGGCAGCAACTTGCACAGAATTAACATTCTTTTTCTTGTGTGGTTTCTTGAGTTTCGAAAAGCATCTTTTGAAATAGATTGGTTATATTCACTGCATTAAGTCATGTCTGAAAACCATATGATGGTGTAGTGTAATATGCAAACCCAGGCTTTGCAGTTTATAAACAGTGATTTACGGTTTAAAGCAGTATGTGAACCCAGCCAATTGTGTTTTAGTCAACAAACCATGTCGAAACCAATTGTAGTTAGGCATTCATATCAGGGAAAACAATCTGCATACATTATTGCCCTCCCAGAGAAATGGTTGTTAGGGCATGAGCAGCAAGAAAGAAAAATAAGTAGTGGGGAGTAACTTGAGAGTACCAAAAGTTTGACTACTGAAAGAAAATAGTTGGCAATCCCCTTTTCCCATTTTGTGTAGAAAAAGAGCAGTAAGGCCCCCATTAACTGCTGGTAACAGAGCTGTCATAAGCCATTAAAAACAAGCCAACAGTGTTCTGTTGAATAGCCCCAGAAGGAACATGTGTTCCTAAGATACGTGCATCAGGTCTTCTATTGATTAAACCACACTGCCTATGCCAACATCTTCACATTATTCTTTTAGCTATTTCTCCAGTAGTTGGCCTCTTTCTTATCTTTTCCCCTAAAATTGGTAATAATTCCAGTTTGAATCATATCTTTACTGCTAGTCAGTGTTTTAACTCCTGATCTTACCTACATGACACATGTAAGTATGATTTTTTTAATCAAAACTTTTATTAAGATATATAAAAATACAATTAAAATACAAATCAGAAAGTATAGAAGAGAGAGAAGATAGAGCTAAAAGAAAAAGACAAAAACTAAAAGAGTGAGATCAAGTAGAAAGATGTAAGTATGATTTCTATGCCCCGAGGTAAAATCTGTATAGAAAACAAATCTTTGCAATAGTTTAAACAGATTATTGTGTTCAAGGTATGCAGCTTGATATTGTTCTAAAGCTTTCCACTCACCTCTTTCTTCCCATCCACCTTCCACAGTGAAGGTCCTAAATGTATTTAGCAGAGGCAATACAGTTGCAAAACTAATCGAACCAGAGTTTTTATTTCAACTTACCATAGTCACCCAACACCTGTAGAAAACACTAAGCTGGGAAAACTACTGAAAAAAACATCTGGCCTTAGCTCAGTTCTGCTTTTTCTCCCTGTCTATAGCGTTGACTCCCAGTATTAATGAGCTATGTGCTGCTACTAAAGGAAACAGTGGGGAGATGATTTGCTTTGATGCCTCTGTTCCCTGTACCTCATGAAAAGGTTCTTGAGGGGACCCTTCAGAAGAGCATGAGAGCACCATACTAAATCATTCCTGGAACTCAATCTCTAGCAAATGGAAATACTCTTTTTCTGGAATAAAGAGCATCCAACCCATAAAATTTGTGAAGGAGCTTTGAGAATGAAGAGGATATGCAGCTATTTATTTATCACCCTCTTCTCATTAATATCCTTCTGAATGCTATATCAGAAGGAAGGGGATTTGTGTTTCGTTCCATGCTGTTACTTTGGAACATCTAAAGCCAGTCTGAGTTTAAATTATGATGATATGGCTCCAGTCCAGAGGGGCATGCAATGAGTTCTACGTGACTGTTCTCTTTCTAACATCACCATGCCTGATTCTTATGTTAATATTTTTGTAAAAGTTAAAAAGGCTCTTGGGTTCTGCATGCCTTGATAAGTGCTCTGTAAATGACTCATAGAAACTTTATGTTGGCCATTATGTTAGGAGTTTTTAATAATGCATGCATATACTTTTGGTATGACTGCATATCCCTGAGATGGAGTTGTGTGATGACTCTTTTCATCATGTTGGGCTATAATGTTAGTGCTGTAGTAAGTCAAATAATGAACTAAGTGGATTATTTCTCATTAGTGGGCAACTTTAAATCCACCATCTGTTGTGTGAAAGATTAAATAAAACACTCTGTGTCAACAGTAGCATCTGTGTCATGGGGCAGGCAACCTGCAACCAAAGGTGAAAGACCAGAAGAGGATTTATTATTACAGATGCTGCTGATAATTTCCATCTTGGGCATAATGCATAGGAGGGCACTTTTGAACTCATTGTTCTGGTCTAGATGATGTACAAACAAGGCTTGGAAGGAGCTTCCCACATTATGTTTTTACAACCAGCAGTATCCTGTAATTGGTCCCATTTGTTCCCACTTCCGGGTGTCACATGGGAAGAATTAATACACATTAATGACTCAGATCTGCCAAGCCACATGCTTTGAGTATCCAGCATTCCAAGCATATGTCCCGTCTTTTATGTTTGATCTTCAGATGAGATGAGAACAAACAGAACGAAGTTTATGCATCTGACTCTTCTTCTGTCCTTTTTTAAAAAATAGAAATAAGGTGTGCTGGTTGTGATAGATCAGTGTATTTTTGCATGAGGTGGAAATTGATCTAGCCAGATGCTAACAGTCATAATTTGAATGCTGAACACATTATACAATTCAGTAATTGATACACATTTGGCATATGAAGTCACTTGGCTGAGTTTTATTGACTGTTTTCATGAAACTAAAAAATGATGTTTCTAGAGCCAGGTACAAAATGTCTGGATTAACCTGCTGGTACTTGAATTGTTGTACTGTCTGTAATACTACTACAGACAGCTGCACAATACTGATACATTTCTTGACCACAAAATATGCAAATTCAGTTTTTAGACAGAAAACTGATAGGGTTAAGTAGGATTGTGCTCTCCAATCTAGGCACCTTCTAGTTGCAGTGGGCTTCACTTCTCAGCAATGATACTACAGGTAGTCCTCAGGTTATGACAGCAATTGGGACCGGGATTTCCATTGCTAAGTGATGTGGCTGTAAAGCGTGATGTCACATGACCACAGTGCTTGGCAACATAGTCACTGTTGCCATCATTAAACAAGGATTGTGGGTCATTAAGCAAGGACTTCCTCGCAACATCCTGCCGGCTTCCCCATTGACTTTGCTTTTGGGAAGCTGGCAAGGAAGGTAACAAATGGCGATCACGTGATTGCAGGATGCTGCAACCACTATAAGTGTGAGCTGGTTGCCAAGTGCCCAGATCGCAATCACATGACCACAGGGGTGCTGGAATGGCCAGAACTTTGAGGACTGGTTGTAAGTACCACATGAGTGGTTGTTAACCAAGGACTATATGTACTAACTGAGGAATCCTAGAAGTTGAAAACTATATATGTGGAAGATTGAGAAAGGCTGCCCAGGGCACAGATCAATCCATTGTGGAGTTTGTCTTGGCTTGTCACTTATTGACTCAAAAAGGTGAGATATGTATGTAGAGAGTGATGTCAGTGGAAAAAGAAAAAAATAAAGATACCTCAAAGGTGTAGTCAATTTTAGGATCAGGAAGGTGGGGCTCCTGCATTATCTTAGGAGTTACTCACTGAAACACAGAATTTAGTATAGTTTTTTTTTTTTTTGCACTCTGTTAATTACACTCACTTTTTAAAGGGTGAAGTATTACATATATTTTAAAATCAAATTTAAATTGATAATCACTTTTCAATTTTATGAATCTAAAATACACCCAGGGTCTCCTGTAATTTTTCTATCTTCTCATCTAGAATTTTCTGTCATTCTGTTACTAATCTCTCCAGTGCTATATGGACCTGTATTATCTTTTTGTGCATTGGTAACTTCTGAGCCTCATCCTATAGTTTCTTCTTTTTGTGCCTGGGTGGGCATTTTACACTAATAAGTAGCAGTCATTGGACTCTCACATGATACTGGTTTGGGAAGGAGTGTGAATGATAGTTAATTAGAAAGCATTAGAACAAAAGCAAATATAATTAATTTGATAGATGTCCTTTTTAAAATCGCTTGAAATTCAGTGATGCATTTTCTCAGAGGTCCCTGCCTAATTTAGCTTTCCCGAAGGTGCTTTGTAGATATGTTGTAGATATGTTGAAATCACAACTACTAAAATCCCCATGGTGGATGAGAATTCTGGGAGTAGTAATTTCAAGATGTTTGGAGGTTATCAGGTTGTGGACAGTTGGGGATAAAATCATCTACCTACTTTATAAAGGGCAGTCCCACCTCTGATCTCCACCACCATTTTTTGTCTTTGCTTTTGAAGACTGAATTTCTTAAAACCATAGCTTGGATGAGGGCAGGGGAAAATATCCTGTGGTCCAGAACTACAAACAGATCCTGAATCCATTTGTTGTGTCTCCTACAGCCTCCTTACAGAGTCAGCTGTATCACAGAAATTTGAGAGCAAAATTGGGAAATGTGATTTAAGCCTTAAAACAGGCTTAGCTCTATTTGAAAACAAAACAAATCTCCCACCAAAAAAGCAAAAGGAAAAAAAAATCAGTTCTCTACACATGTACGAATGCCTCTGTCTACTTTCCATCACTGGACCTTAACCTATCTTTCAAAAATAGTAAGGGCAGTTCCTGTCATCAAAACCTTTATGAAATTGTATAAATTATTAAAAACCTGGTTTCTCTTCCAGGCCTTGGGTCAAGGTGGTAGCATAGCCCTTTCTGGTTAGTTTAGTTTTGTTAAATTTAAGACTAGGTGTTTGTTCTTCTGGTTGGCCATTTTCTTCTTCATATGTTTTCCCCCTTTTTTTATTTGTAAGCCATCCAGAATTATCAAGGAGTTGGGCAGCTTAGAAGTTTGAATAATTAAATAAGTAAAATAATGCCTGACCCTGGCTTAAGTCTTGCTCTTTTTCCCTCTTTCCACTTAGGTTCTGATGTCTCTGCATGAAATGTTCCCTGCAGTGCAGGCAGCAGAAATGGCTGTCCAGAGAGATCCTCATTCTTGGGAAGCATGGCAAACACTGGGGCGGGCCCAGCTTGGATTAGGAGAAATCACACTGGTACGTACGAACAGAGAATTCAGTACTTCTTACAGCCAACATAGACATATGCAAAAACCATTGCTTCAGGTAAAGGGGAGAGAGTCAAAGGTAATTCATGATTTCATAGACACAGATTTCATAGATGCTTGTTCCAGGTCATTGTGGACCTGACTTACATAGGATGCAGTAGATCTGGCTTTTATCTTGAAGCAGGTGAGATGTGATCTGGAAGCGGGGAATATTGCCAGCAGTTTTTTGTTGTGGTCGGATCACTCTAGTATCTGTGGACCTTTCTGTGCCATTGCTTTCTACAGAGAGGAAAGATTCATGGTTGGTCCTTCCCAGGTGCATTTATGATTTTCCCAATAGTTTGGGAAGCAAGTAGTTTGGTTGAGTACCTGCTCAAATTCTGGGATACAGGGCCAACCAGGGCACATGATATGATTGCTCCTGAATAACCTCTTGCTCCAGTGTTGTTTAGAATTCCACAGTCCTGGTTAGGCAATGATGGGCTGCAGGAATGTTGGTTGGCAACTGTGATAAACTTGCAAATTGTATTTGTAGAATAAAATTACTCACATTCATCAGAGCTGGAAGCTAGTTGGACAGAGTTGGTAGAGGTGATGGGGTGATGTCCTGCAGTGTTATTTGGGATTTGATTCTGTTGATCTTGAGGAAGTGGACAGGGCTCAATACTGAATTCTAGCTCTGTCATCTGTGGATTGGATTCCTGCCCCACCTTGCTTGTGAAAGCTACCAGGAGGTGACCAGAGACTGGGTTCAAGTCACGATGAATGCTTGTTTGATTGAGGAAGTAATGCCACTTGCTTTAAAACAGTATGTGCGCCCTGTTCTGAAAAAGCCATCCCTCAACCCAGCTTTCCTGGATAACTGTTAGTCTACCATCTGCAGGTTAATACTAAGGCAGTTCTGGAGCAGCTAAATCACCATCATTCCTAGACAGAGTGACTTTATCATGAACCATTCACTGTTTAACATATCTAAATCGATATTCAGATTACTGCAGTTCTCATACCATAGCTGTCACACCAGCCACTCTCCTGTTTTTAAAAAAATTAAACATACAGTAAAAAAAAATAAATTATCCAGCTAAATTGGACTGAGATGTATCAGCTTGTTAATGATGCCAGGTAGTGTGTTGCTGTGGAGCCAGAGTGGGAAGGAGGCTGTTGACTTCAGGTTTTCCTTGTGGGCCTCTCTTGGGTTGACTATAATATACTCTTATAATAACAGTGCTTGTTGGAATCCAGCTGTGAAGCACACAAATATTGATCACGTGACCGCGAGGATGCTGCGACTGTCGTAAATGCGAGGATTGGTGGTAAAGTTACTTTTTCAGTGCCGTGGTAACTTCAAACGGTTGCTAAACAGAGCATTTATTAAGCAAGGTCTACCGGTAGTCCCAATTTTCTGGAAGGCTGTTTTATATATATTTTCATTAAATATAAAGACCTAGGAAAACTACAGTTAGCATTTCCTTCTTGCATTTATAATGTATACACAAGGGACTAGAAGAAAGCTGGTGATAATTAGAACACCCTGTTAGTTAGTCTGAAGTATTTCAGTCTAGTTTTCATGCCTTGTAGGATTTCCTAGAACTTTTTTTTAGTCTAGGTTGATTGTGAAAGAGACCGTGCAAGCAGAATTCCAGCTGGACTGTGACCCAATTATATTAGGAATGTGGTTGTAATCCTGGTATTTATTAACTTTTATCTATCCCAAATGTTTGGTCATTTTCTCTTAATTTAACATTATGATTTTCAAACTTCCTGCCTTCCAGAAATTCTTTCTATATCAAGTTACTTTCTGGGCCACCCAAAGCATCCACTCTGGAAGACCTGAATGTTGCAGAGGATTTTCCTTTGTAGTTCAGTTATACTGTACAAGGAAACACATAATACATGATTTTTCACTGACAATACAACCATGGACACTCTCCCATGGTTAGCCTGGCAGACATAACTGTGAGAAAATACAAAGCCAGATTGCTCAAGGATGCTCGCATTCACCTCTCTTACATTTTCTTTTTGTTCCTTTCATGAAAGTTTTTCTATTTGACTATTACATTATGTGGAGAAGTGATCAAGTCTTCCTCAAATATATTATCAAGTTACCAATGCTTTCTGCTCTGTGCATTTGTACATTTTAAATGTTAATTTTGATCACAACAGGGAGGAAGCTGTAAACAAACATGCTTTGGTTAAGCTTTTTTCTGTACAAACTTTGAACACCATATCGTATCTAATCGAAAATTCAATTAATTGTAAAAAGAGCCCTCTTACATCTATTCCTAATTATTTACATCCTGAGTCACCCTAATAGTTGTCACCCAATATACACCCACTATATATTGAATTACTTTGGCAATATCTTTCACATGGCATCTCTTATTTTTTGTAATTTCTCTACACTATTTTCCTCTGAATATTTTCTCCTGTTATCTTTACGTCTCCGTTCTCTTTGGAGAACGGCAGGAGCCCCATTCTTGTGGTGATTCGGAAGAGCTTATTCTCCAAATTGCACGTCCCATTCCTTCTCCAAATAGTGCACCCATTCTCACAAGACCTGAGGAAGATCAAAACGTTTCTGAAGGATTGCGAGAGTGGGGCACATGATTTGGGGAAGGAATGGCACAAGTGGCTTGGAGAAAGGCCCAAGCAGCCTTAGGAAGAAGGCCCAGCACGGCCAGCAGCTGTCTCGCATACAGTAGGGTCAGGCCAGGCATGCCTCATCAGCAGCAGGAGGAAAACAGTGAAGGTCAGCTGGGCGTGGCAGAGCCTGTGGAACACAGGGCAGCAGGGGCAACTGGGGCTTTGTGCGATGGTGCTGGGGTGGCTGGCCATTGTGTGGGGCTTGAGGCAGCACTTCTCAGTGGCAGTGGTGGCACTGGGGCTGAAGTAGAGACCTGGGGCAGTAGCAGCTGGCTGGGTCTACTGAAGGCCCCGGGCGCTGCCGCAGAGTGCTGCTGTGCAGGGCGGCCAAAAGGGCATAGATGGGGGGGGGAGATAGGCAGGTGGGGGAGTTGCAGCACCCCTGCAGTCATAAGTGCTGCTGGGCCAGGCTGGGGTGGCTGAGGCTTCCAGGGGTGGCTGCGGCTTTGTGCCACACTGCAGCACCCCCCCAACTTGTGCGCAGCCTGCGCCAGGCCTCCCAGGGCCTCCCCCACCTCGCTGTGGCACCCCTGCGCTCCTTACCTGCAACTCCCTCTGCTTAACGACCCACGATTCTCGGTTAATGATGGCAACTGGGAGTGCTGGGATTTCGGTTGGTAAGCAAAGCAGTCACGTGACATCTTACCTTACAACTGCATTGTTAGCAATGGAAATTCTGGTCGCAATTGTGGTCATTAAGCAAGGACTACCTGTCATGAAGAAATACAGAGATGTCAGCAAAATCAACATTATAATTAGCAGCAAGTTCACTAAGTTCAGCAACATGTCCTGAAACCTGAGTTATGCAGTGGTAAGTTCCTAAGCAGCTAGTTAAGCCACTTCTGTTATGATTTCTGGTACGATATGTTGTTTAGACTGTCTTCATGTTCATGGTCCCATTGCTAATATAAGCATCAGCTAAGTCACATTTATTGCATCATATTAGGCAGATGATCATTCCTATGCAAAATGTGATCCGTTAAGGAAGAGGGGGGATTTTGTTGGTCAGAAAGATTTTGATAAATAACATATCCCTTGCAATCAGCCTTTGTTAGCTAGACTCTTTTGCAAGCTACTAAACACGCTTTAACAACTGATGGTATTTGAGCAGTGGGAGTCTGGTGATCAAATAACCCTGAAGTTTGGGAATTATGAAAATTGCCAAATTACTGAAAGAAAAAAATCAGTGAAAACGCAGTGATGAAAATGCAAGCTGGCAGGAATAGGCAAAATGCAACTGTATCTTCCAGTGCCTGAATGAAAAGCTATCTTGTCATTGCTGACCCATTTTCCAACTGAATGGTTGAAGAACTATTTGTTGATAATCTGTAGTCACTGTTTAGTCAAAAAAAGTATTCTATAATTTTGTGTTTCCTTATGATTCTGAACAAGAAACTCTTGTTGGTATTGTTTTCTCTGTTTCATCAGGTTGTGAAAGGCTTAAAGATTTCTCAAACTTTTTGATGAATAACATGAAGTCAAGCATACTTAAAATTCCAAAAAATGAATAATGAGTGAGCCTAAGATAAATATTCTTCATAAACACACTAGTTTCAGCAAACAGCTGAGGGGCCAGTTTTGATAACTGGCTAGATGGTAAAGAGGACAGAATGTTATACATCTGAAAATATTTGTTGCATTTCCTTCAGGAAGGAGAAACATTCAGAATTCTTCCTTTCCTGTCCACATTGTAGAGAAAATCTCAATAAGAATTAGAGTTACAGCATAAGAAAGTGTTGTGCCCAAGTTGTTACAACACAGTAAACTAGGGAAAATGGGCTTGAGTAATTCACGATTCAATACATGAGTCAAGCTGGGTACATGAAAACCATCTTTCCCGTTGCACTATGGGATATCCTCAGTTCACAGAGTGTATCTTCTCATAAGTGTACCTTCTCATAAGGCTTTCAGTTTTGCTCATGTAACCCCATCAGAAACATGGAGACAAAGTGGATGGCACTTTGGGCTGCCATTGAGAGAGTGCGTACGAGGACAGAGGGAGACTCTGTGTATGTGCTGTATTTGGCTTTTCATTTCTCCTCCCTACTAAGCAGATGACTGCCAATGACATGGAAAACTTTTTTCTGCATATATGTATAATGGGCTGGGACTGTTTATTAGGCCTCTCCCTTTTATAGTAATGATAATGATAGTTCCTGAAACTGAAAATAAAACCATCTGTTTATTAAGATCCAAAGTTCTATTAAATCATTTCTAGAAAAGATAACAGTCGTTTTCCCTTTCTGCAGCTACTAATAATTCACCAGTCCTTTAGAATGGCCTTCTCTAATCTGGTTAATTGAACTCCCACAATTTTGACTATGATCAAAATGAAGAGTATCAGACTGGAGAAAGTTGTCTTACAGACTAGCACCTCACTTCATTTCCAGTATTTGTCAAATGCTTCCTTTTCACTGCTGATAAGTCTAATGGCTCTCCTCCTGATCGTTTTTGCCAATACTGTAGCAACATGCATTGTGTCATTCTAGCTGAAGTATATACCATCTTCTTCTGGTTATGACAGAGATAGACAACATGCATCTCCGGGGCTGCGTGGAATCCCGCAAACCATTTTTGTGCTCTCGGGAGCTCTTTCTGACTCTAGCTGTCAAAAACAAATGGCAGAGTTTCCTGCCGTTGTGAAACAGAGAAAATATATGGAAACTATTATATTTGAACATATTTTTTTCCCAAACAACAACCACAAACTCTTTCCCAAAGGATTAAGAAAAGGAAAATCTTGTCCCTGCCCACATGTATCAGATGGCCCTACCTACACCCTTTATCTTCTACCTCCTCCTCATATATATTGTCAAGTGCAGTGATATGCATCTTCTTCCACATCAGTGGGATGTACTCCAAAAAGTATTGGTTGAGGCAAACCTTCCTGTTTGCATTTAAATTCAGCATAGTTAATACATTTGTTTGTCTAGTCATATATATGTAATATTTTTAATGTGACTGTAGCAAGAAATTGACAATTTGGTAACAACTTTCAAAAATCTTTAGAGACTGGACTTTTGGTGACAAATGTAAGTCCTGGAGCTTTGGGTTGTGTGTCTGTGCAGTGTCTGAAGATCAGAATTTCCCTTCGATGCTTCTTAATGTTCAGCATTCTCTTGAAAACGTAAAACAAGCAGGGTTCTTTGTTCCAAAATATGAATTCTGGAGGGTGTCTTGACTCTTGTAGGATGTAGAATTAAGTGACTTAGGTTGCTATCATTTAATTCTGTATTACTGTCCTTACTTCAGGATTGCTGGAAGACTGTGTTTGACTATGAAATTATCTTTTTATCCAAAAGCAACCAATAATCCAGATATACTATTAGAACAAAGGTGCTTAGTAATTCAGACTTACAACCTCATAAAAGCAAATAGTATTCAGCTGACAGAATTATATGGTGATAAATCTATGCCTTGGGGACCTCTTTAAAAAATAAAGGAAATCAAAATATTCCTGTGCATTTTGTAACACTGGATTATTTTCATATTTATTCACAATCTAAATAGTCTATCGATGCTAACAGCTGTTGATGGGTACTGTGTTGCAAAGAATTAACTGAATTATTTCAAATGCTTGCCAAGATTTGCTTGTATGTTGATCTAGGCAACAAACAAGGCAATCAGCATAATCTATAATTCAACATTTTGGGGGAGAGGTTGCAATAAAGGATCTGTTGAGACATCATTGAATGAAATGAGTATGTTTCCATGATAATGAAGTTGGAAATGTCTTACTCACTTTTTCCTCAGGATCAGCAGGAGCAGAATCTTCTTATAAGTACTTCTGATATTTTGTGAGAATCTTTCAAAATAAAATGGCTCTCATATTAGACATTTGTCATTTAATATATCAGAATGTTTCCAGGTTGCACAAAACTCTTAAAGAAATATTAAAGTTTGAGATGAATCCAAGGCTGAATATTTATATGCTGTCATAGAAATAAATAAATAGTCCTGGAAACAATATAGCACATTTTATATTGTAAGGACACTGTGTAAACTAGTAATTATCCTCTGAAACTGAAAAGAATGGATGTGTGTCTGGTTGGGTTCACATGTTGCTATAAGCCATATTAGTAAATTGTGTGAATTGGGGACTAAAGTTTGTATCTCATGTCAATACAGCAAATTTATTTTGGTCTGTAAACCATGGTTAAGCAAGCTGTGGGTCAGTGTGATATGTGTGTGGGTGTGAAAGAACTTATTTTGTAAAGAAAAGCTTTACATTTAAACATAAACATTATTTGTGAGCCATCTAGAGTCACTGATAGTGAGACGGGCGGCGTATAAATTTGATTTATAAATAAATAAATAAATACATGTTACTTCTGTGCTCAGTTTTTACTGAATACATTAGTTCTGATAGTCATACCAGTAATTGCTCACAGAAGTAGTGTGACACTAGCACCTCAAACTCACACAATATTGTAGGTTTGTTTGTTTTTTTAAAAAAGGGGAAGATAATAGATTTTCAAAATTACTGCACATATGGGCATTTGTATATAGAGATGACTTGTTAGTTGACCTTGAGTACGATTTTCAGCACATAATTTGTAGGAAGTAATTCAAACAACAACAAAAGGAATACATGTAAGATGAAAAATATTTTTATTTCTTTGTATGTTAGATTTGTTTCCAACCTTTCCTCTAGGACAGTGTTGTCCAAACTTGGCCACTTTAAGATGAGTGGACTTCAACTCCCAGAATTGGAGTTGGCTGGGGGGGGGGATTCTGGGAGTTGAAGTCCACTCATCTTAAAGTGGCCAAGTTTGGACAACACTGCTCTAGGAGTTCAAGGGAGCATATAGAGAACTCCCTCCATCATATCTACTGAACAACCACAATTCCTTGAGATAGTTAGGGCTTAAAATGGTGTGAATTGAATTTGAATATGCCCAGTTCCATTTCAATACGTGAACCACTAACCAAAGCCACCAGTGATTATCCTGCGTGTGTTTGAAACCAGATCAAACTAGACCTCACGTTTGAAAAGATCAGGTTTTGAATTATAAATAGAATTAATATAATCCCATTAGTTCTTAACACAGTTCCATAATATGCCTCTGACTCTCTCAAGGCAGGAAAGCAGTTATAGGTTGGCAGAAGCTAATGGTTATGTTTCCCTGCTTGTTTTCACAGGCTATTCGAAGTTTCCAGATCGCCTTGCATATTTATCCCCTCAGCTCTGAACTGTGGAATGAAGATCTTTCCTGGGCAAAAAAATTACAGCAACAGAAGAAAGCAACCAAAACTGAGACAGGAATGCAGAGGGCTGAGGAAAAAACGTTGGATGAGCCAATCCCAGATTATGATTTTGAAAGTGATGAGATCTTGGCTGTGTGCGCCGCCATTGCCGAAAAAGAAAAAAGCACTTCATCCTCTAAAACTGTAGTGATCGTATCAGCTTCAGGAGCCGTTGAGACTGTAACCGAACAAGAGGAATGTGCAACAGTCCCTGATGGTACTGTGTTTATCAAAGCACGATAATCTACATAGTCTCTTCCTGTCACAGCCATACATTTGGGGAATTGTTGCTGTTGTTGTTTCACTTGCTTTCCCCTCTGTTGGAGCCCCATCTTGGGTCACTAAGCACTGGAGATCCCTGCCCCATCAGATTAAGCTTCAGGAGGCACAGTGGCCATGGGTCTAGCAGGGCCAAGGAGGAGGCCGTATCTGGAAAACTGAACATCAGTAGCTTCATTGCTATTGTGTGCTCCCAGATTGAATGCTACTTTATACAAAAACACCCTTGCAAATTTGGTGCCTTCCCAATGTAACAGCCTACAAGTCCCACAATCCCCAGGTAGCGTGGTCCATGATGACAGTAGCTGAAGTTCATGGAAGGTGAAGTACAATCCCCCCAAAAGGCATCCCCATTGTGGAAACCTGGTGTTCAGTATAGGAAGAAGAAAACAGAGCAGCATGGGTTTGGAAATGGCGGCTTTGAAATAGGAACTGGAAGTTTTGGGTCTGTATATATTTATACTGCCAAAAATTACAGGATTCCTGTTTATGTTTTCCTAATCTGCCTTAATTTGTTCATAGCCTTGTGTGGGTGTGTATGCATGTGTGTGTGTGTGTATATAACCATACACAGACTGGAATGGCTTTGTAAGCTTGCTATCAACCCACTAACATCTGTTCTGACCATGATAAAGTAAAGCAGGGAATGAGGCAAAACCTTCACAGATGAGGTACGGAATGTGCTGAATATGTTTCAGACTGTAGTTTTTTGAGTCAAGGTCATACATGGTCTCATTCTGTTGTCTTAATGCAGTTCTCAGATGCAGTTCTCAAATGCTGCTTCTGATGCAAGATACTCTCCTTGTTTTGCCAAATCCAGTTATAAAATATATTTTTACACTTGAACAAAATACATCAGGTGGCCTTTATGCTTCCCACTTCACCCTGCCTCAGAACTTTTAAAAAGGGGTTATTTTAACAAAGTTTGAGGTACTGGTAGTCCTCGCTTACCAACAATAATTAGGACTAGGAACTCCATCACTAAGCATCACGGTCATAAGGCACAACATCACGTGACCATGCTAAGTTGCAATGGCAATTCTGGTTGTCCCAGTTGCGGTCGTTAGATGAATGCTGTGTAGTCATGGTGTTCTGTGTTATGTAATCACCATTTGTGACCTCCTGCTGGCTTCCCTATTGACTTTGCTTGTCGGAAGCCAGCACTGAAGTTTGCAAATGGCGATCATGTGACCATGGGATGCTGTGATGTCATAATTGTGAGCTGATTGCCAAGCACCTGAATTGCAATCACATAACCATGGGGAAACTGCAACGGCCACAACTATGAGGACCCATCATAAGTACCCCCTGTTCAGTGCCATCATAACTTCGAACATTCTCTGAACAAGTGGACATTAAATGAGGATATTGTTGAGAAAATCTGTGGGCAATTATGTTTCCAGGGCATAATCCCTCTGCTTCAAAACAAAACAAAACAAATAAAACAAAACAAAACAAAAAAGCCCAGACTATTTTTTTTTTAATCAAAGAAAGAAAAATGCACTGCAGAGAAAGCAATTATCAGCAGCAATTTGGAGCATAATATAATTCAAATTGTGTACATTTAAACATGTATATTGCAGAATAATGGTGTAATCAGGCTTTAGAAGCTCCCTTTAAGTGATTCTTTCAATGCTAAAATAAAATATATAGTAGCTATAAAGAAACCATCACAGAGCTTTCAATATTTTGCCCATGTGATGGTTATTCTACCTAAAATCTTGTGGATGGGCAGTATGAAAATGCTGTAAATAGATTAATAAAATATGTCTAAGCCATCATTCAAGATGAGAGATGCAAGGCAAGGTGGGGGGGGGGAACCACGAAAAACATTCTTTTCAGGGACAGTTTGTTCTGCTTCTTCAGGGTCTTGTTTAATCCTTGTTTGATGGCTTTCTGGAATATTCAGTGTGGAGAAAAGTATGTGTATAATTATGCTCCTTTAGGCAAATCTGGCAATTCCTCTCTAGTTCCTACAGATAAGTTCCATGCATAGCATTTCCTAGGTCAAGCTTTAATCCAGAAGCTTTGTTGGTGGCCACAATAAATTTCTTAAAGCGGAGGAATTATTAATCCAGCAGGAACAATTGGTACAGTATACAGAGTTGGTTATAATGATTTGAAGCAATGTTTGAAGATCTTAAGTGAGGTTTTTCTATCCTATCATCATCCTCATCGAAGTTCATATGAAATACTTTTCATAAATTCCCACAGAGATCAAACCTTGGACTTAGATTATGAACTCTTTCTCGCAGAAGAAACGTGTCTCCCATTTATTCAAGACTGTTTTAGCCACCTGTATATATATTATTTCAAAATTTCCATTTACTTTAAACAGTCTTGTCCAACTGTATACAGTATTGCATTCTACAAAAAAAACTAGAAAATGAAATCACTGTCACAGCATTCGCAGAAGACAGCATAGCTCAGACTTGATCCAAGGAAGGTAATTTTTGGAGCGGGTGGATGCGCAGTCCTAGAACCTCTCTATAACTCTTTAAAGTGGATGTATCTTTTCCCAGAATTGTGTGGCTGCCCTTGGCAGCTGCCCCATGTTCCTAGGAAAAGATGCTTCTGCTTTAAATAGCAGACCGGGGCCACTTTTGTACACTGGCATGGTCTGAAACACTTTTTTGGAATTAGATCCAAGTTGAATGTAAATAGCATGGAGCAAGCTCCTCTGAGCATTTGAGGGCTTTTTCTGTCTGTCTTGAATGCTGCATTGTCCAGTAATAAAAATTGTTTAGCAGGATGAAACACCATGTCAAGACTTTCCTTCCCAATATGTAGCTTTACTAAATAATGCCATGAGAAACAGAACCTAAGCATACTGTTTTGGTTATTCCTATTCTATCGAAAAAACTGCCTTTATCAATCTTACTCTAATTTCTAAAGCAAGGTTATGTTTGGCATGCCTAGATGTCGGTGACTCTTCCTGTGTTGTAATCAAAGTTTGCTTCCTGTGTGAACAAAATCTGGGTGTAAAATATATGAAATCTGGAATGGTTGTATTCAATCAGCTTGAGTAATATAACTCAGATCAAGAATCCCAGTCCCGTAGGGTCATCAGCTATGTATTCTGGACGTAAGTATTTATAGGATGAAACATACAAAACTATAAGTAATTGCCTGAATGTTCCCTTATTCTTAGGGCTGGGCATTTTATATTCTTTAGTGCCTCTTTGGGAAAATTACCGTTTAGCAATTGTGTGTGTTGGGTTTATGAATATGTGAAGGCCTTCCTGTGAAGTTGTGTTAAGAATGAGTAAGCAGACACAGACTCACGCCGACTTTACCCAGTGGGTAAGTCTGCATTTAATTGTGATTTCCAAAAGAGGTTTGTGCCAGGACAGCCAGTTTCATAAGCCATCTCTGAAATTCAGGCTCAGAATTCTAATTCCAATGGAAAGCAATTCACATGAAAACCACATTAAGCAACATAACATGCTTAATATTTTTTCTTGACAAAAACCAGACCTTGAACATCAATACAGGATAATAATACTGGAACACAAAAATCTAACCCTTTGGACATGGCATAGAAAAACACAATTTCCTGTGGCCTTTGTTTTTTGTTTTTGTTTTAACCAAGAGAAATTTTAAGGAAATTTTTAAGGAAATTTTAAAATTGTATTTCTCATCTGTCATTGTTTTTAATGAACAGACCACACCACAGTAGTTGCTTTTTCTTTCAGTTGTAGTCCCCAAATCAGTTAAATTGGCTTATAAAGTGTAGTGCTCTTTTTATACCAGAAGCATTAGTGCAAACTACAAAATTTGCTGTAACAAGTGGGCAGTGTTAGAAATACCTGAAAGGTCACAAAAGCAATAGTGGTGGTAGTTTCTCATGCTCCAAATTCATCACAACTGCAAATGGATAATTGCAGCACACCCACGTTCCAAAACACAAGACCAACAACCATCTCTACAAATACTTTGCACAATATGTACGCATATTATGCACACAGAATGCACAGAAAGAGCCAGTCTGCTGTAGTGGTTAAGGCATCAGGCTAGAAACCTGGAGACTGTAAATACGACTCCCACCGTAGGCATGAAGCCAGCTGGGTGACCATGGGCCAGTCACTTTCTCAGCCCAAGGAAGGAGGCAATGGCAAACCACTTCTGAAACACCTTGCCAAGAAAACTGCAGGGACTTTCCAGGCAGTCTCCGAGAATTGGACATGATTGAATAGATTTTTTAAAAAAACACAACAAACATGTTTGGCATTTCCTGTGCTTCTCAATTTCTTATAGAATGGTCCCACCCTCCAGATACCTTGGATGTATGACCTCCAGAATTCCAACAAGGCTAGTTGTTTGCAAATTCTAGGCTAGTTGTTTGCAAATTCACTCCAATACAGACTGGGGAAGGCTGATGTAAACTATAACCTTAACAAGGAAGAATGGAAAAATATTGCTCATGTAAGCATTTGGCAACCGTATCTCCATTTACATAGAGTGGAATGTATACAAGATAAGCACCTCCGAAGTCAAAACCTTTCAACAGGATGTTTTCAAGAGTGGTAGTGCCGTGTACTGTACAGCTGCCAACTCTTACATGGTCACTGATAATGCAGAGATTGATGTGGTGCTCATTTGCATATGCGTAACATTTGCTGTGGACCTTTTGGGGGCTGCCATAAGTACACAAACAGCAGTGGCTGGATATAAACACTTTCCATTAAGACGCTGGTGGCCTTCCTCAATCCTGGTTGGGCATAAGCACTATGGGGAAAACACTGATTACATTAAGTAGCCCACAGATTAAGATGCTTTCTTGCACTGAATTCTGAAATACTTCTGAGCAAACACATTTAGGATTAGGCAAAGAGGATGTTGGCTAGGGATGTATGTTTTGGACCTTGATCTTGTACGCATGTGAAGAAGTGCTTGAATGAGCAAGAATTGATATTGTGGGATGTACTTCTGAGTAAAGCCTCAGTGGGCCATCCATCCATACCAGACATTAACAGAATTGCATTATTAGCTAGGATCCACCACTTTTCAAAGAGAAATTCACAGCACATATTTTTTTTTATTTTTTTTTTAAGGATGTGCAGTTCCATAGCTGTGTCCATGGAGTCACAAAGAGTCAAGGTTGACTCAAAGGAGACTTTAGACAATATGAGAAACATTTTAAAAACATAAAAGCTTTTATTATTCCCATAGTGGTATCAAAACATGTTCCCATGTAATTCCAGATTCCTCAATTCTCATCTCATGAATCAGCTCTATTTTGGCCTGTTGAGTCTGCAAATTTCAAAAAATAAATCTAATGCAAAATTATCTAACAGCAGACATTAAGAAAGGAGTGCTGACCATATTACTTTTTTTTATACTTTGTATTAATAATAAACCTTCTCACAGAGAAGAATATAGAATCCTTAAATATAGTCAGTCACAATATTTCAGCCAGAAAAATTCACATTTTTTTCACACCATAGAAGAGATTTTCAGTTCCATATCAACTGGACCAGTTTGTTCCTCCATTAGCAACTATCTTGTACTTAATTCTCTCTAAGCTATGAAGGGTGGGTTGAAGTGGAATAAGTATGCTTCAGTCATGTACAGATGGAGAAGATTGGTGACTCTTTTCAACACAGACTTTGTGGAGACAGTCCTATCTCCCAGGGCAAGGTAAGGCAACAGGCAGCAACCTGTGCTTCAGACACCATTACATTCCTCTGTTACTTTAGCAGGGTTTGATGGCAGAAGATGAGTCATTCCTTGCAAAAGCCTGTGCTTATCACATAACAGGAAAGATCCAGCAGCTGCATCTTTCCTTACAACCAATGTTGAGAGAGATGTGACTGCTGCAAGTCAAGGTGCTTAACTCTGATGGCGACTAGTTCAACATTCCACATGGGCTCCCACCCGATGCACATTTCCAGTCCATCTTGCCCTAAATGGCTATTTGCTCCCCAAGCCTGGGGTAGGAAAAGCCAATTAAGCTTCAGGTATGTGCCTTAGCCAGAATAGGCCAACAGAATGGGTGGCAAAGATGGGCATTTGGCATGTCCATTGTACCAGTTCCCCACTTGACTTCTTAAGGACCAACTGTGTCTTAATTCTTTCTACTGCTTATATACACTTCTCTGAGAAGTCCAGAGTTTCACTGGGAAAAGTGACTTGAAGGGAGCTGCCCTTTGGAGTGCTACTAACTACACCACTAGGCCTTAGCTCATTCACCAAAAAAGTATTCTCACAGTCCTGCCCCTGAGAAGACTCTGAGGTGTTTGAACTCCTTAAGGTCCTTATAGATGGAATATCTGACTTGGCAAGACAGCTGCTGGTTCCTGGTAACAGCATACGGTCCCCAACCGTCCCTTCACTTGACTCCAGGGGGTATAGCAGAGTCTGTGAAGTGCTACTGATCTCCCTCAACTCACGAGAGATGAAGGAGGGTGAATGGCTGGCTGTGACAGAGGAGGTCCTGTGGCCATCTGCCCAGTTGCAGTTGTTTCCTGAGTGCTGCCGGCGAGCCCCACCAATGCGGCAGAAAAGACACTTGACCTTCTCAATGGCTTTGCTCAACACCGTCTTGCGCAGCAGAATGTACACCCATGGATCAAGGATGGGGTTCACCGAAGCTATACGGATCGCTTGCAAGTCTGGGTTCTGCTGGATGTCTTTTACTATATCCGGACGGTACAGCTGATTCACAAAGACACGCACCTGGAGAAGAAATGAATACATATATAAATAGAGTCCATATGTAATTTGATGACAGAAGGCCAGGCTGATTTTTCAAAGCCAAGAGCTGGCTTAGCATCTGACTGTTAGAACAGGAAGGGAGATGGGAGAATGGGTAAAATGCATGGCATTCTGTAATGTCAGATGGGAGCTATTTTCAGAATGGGAAAAAATTTCTAGCCACTTGATTTCATGCAGAGATAAAAGACCTTTCCCCTTTTCTAGTTTATCTAAGTCGCCAGAATATCCAAGAGTCAATTAACCTTTTGTGAATTATTTTCTGAAAAACTTGCTGTCTCTACCGTATGCTTCTGAATCCTGAATTTAGAGCTCTGAAGTTTTTCTGAGTTTTCGTTTTCATTAATAGCGAACTCTTTTGTTCCTTGTATAACCAAAGCTGCTATTAAGTGTGTTGGGTGTGTAAGGAACTACAGAATATGGCCTTGAGCTATTCTGGGAGATCCAGCCAATCATTAAAAGCATCAGTCCCGCCACCCCTCGCCACCCCCCACAAATACCTGTTTGGAAACAAAGTTAGAGACACTTTTCCACTTCACAGGCAAATTTTCTTTCAAGGACAGGCCTAGAACTGTGGACTCTTTGAGGTTAGAACCCAACTTTTGCTGGAATCCTCCAAGACTTGAACATTCAAGAAAAAGGTGTTGCTTTTTTTAACACCTTCCAAATTTTGCCTGTAGTAGCTTGTTAAAAGTTATTTTCTTGAAAGACAGCTTCCCTGGAATGAATTTTTTTTTTTCCAAATAAAGAACATGATGATGCACAGTACCCAATTATGCTCTTGACGGTGTTTTGTGCCAATTTGGCAAGTCCTGTTAAAATACATTACAGAAATTCTGGCGGTAGACCCATGAACAGTTTCAAGGGGTACAACAAATGTATAGGGTGGCAGTCAAAAATGAAAGGTGCCCACAGGAGTTGAAGCCCACGTAACTGTACCCTAGGTGCTTTGTTGCAGCAAAAGTTCTAAATCTGAGATGCTTTTATGTAGAGGAGGTCAACCTGGAGGCTGTAAGTAGCCCCAAACTCTTTCTTGTGGTCCCCAATGCTTTCCATCATTGCCTCACCTAAATTCAACAGCAATTTGCCAAATATCAGCAACACTATTTCCTGCTGAATTTAGTCACGTGAACAAAGAAATAAGATACTAAGCACACCTTAAATTAAAAATAACAAAACTCCCTAAAATATCAATGCCCATTTGTGTGGCGTTGATATAATATCTCACATTTCTTCTGTGTGTTCTGGCATGGAGCCCTGTGGAGTCAGCTAGAAGCAGATTTAGAAGCAACAACATGAGCCTTGCAAAAGACACAGTTGCTTTAATGATCCAAAAAAGGTGATTTGTATGAGTGCCTATGAAAGCAACTTTTTCAAATCCTTTGCCCAGCCCTAATTTGTGAGCCTGCTGACTGAAACAGGTTTCCAGTCTCTGCTGTAGTTTTTTTTAAAAATGAGCACGTGCTTGTTAACTTGACGGAACTAAGTACTTATCACTGCACTGCAGATGAAGTGGGGTCTGCACACTTCAAAAACTGCTGGAAAGAACTGCTTTGGATTTTGGATTTTGCACAAGCACAGCTGGAGAGCAGCATCTTTTTTCAGACTCCTGCAGAAGACCTTAAAAAGTTGGGCAACTTTAACGAACGGCAGAGAGGTCCTGTGCCCGAGGTTCAAAGGACTTCTGAATCATGTTCCAAGTGTGCACATTTGAGAAATGAGCTGTTGGACTTTAGCAACTAAGTTTGGATTGCAGTTGTGAAGGGCTGTACATAAGGACTGTAGGATGTGCCATTTCCTTCTCCCAGGCTGGAGGAAAATTGCTGACTGCAGGGAGGAGGATCCGGTAGGGGATTTCCCCATTTCTTTCCTATCATTTTCAGAGATTGGCTTCTTCTGGGATGGGTAATCAAAAAATCAAAAAGACCCAGAATTGGGAGAGCCTGCCTAAATGTCCTTTCTTTCATTTAATATTTCAAAACAAGAAACTTTTTAATTTGCAATACACAAAAAAGGAAAACGACAGAGTTCTCAAGTTTGTCCAGTCTTCTGCAGCTGGCAGAGAAAACTAGCACTCAAGAGCTCAAAAACTGCAGCCTCTGACCCAATATGACTGCTGTGTAAACTGCAGTTTAAGCTCTGTTTCAAACCTAAACTCTTGCTAGGTGAACTCAGGCAAAGAGCAATATCTAACGGCTGCCTATGTGTACAATATGTAAAAATGATACTGATCTTTCAGCTCTCGTTCTCAGCCTTTTGCATTTCACCATGCTGGAAATAAAAGACTGTTTTCCAAAGACATTTTATTTACTTTAAAATATTACGGGATGTACTGCATGTAGGGCAGCGTGCAAAAAAAGTTATTTATGTTCCTCTCCCTGCCACCGTGCATTCTGCCTCTCAAGTCCTAGAGGACTTGAAAATAAAAATTTAATTCCCACTCTAGCGTGGGAGAGGAGCTAAACTAGCAATCCTGCACCGAAAAGGCTTCTAAGCTTTCCTCCCACCCAGTGTACAGGTTGCAATCATCCGTACACAGCCTTCTTACAGGACAACAGCAGTAATATTTATGAACCTTTTAAGTATTAGAGAATGTGATGTACGTTATATTTATTAAAACTTAAGGCTGCAAGTTTTCATACTAAATCAGGGGTTCCTGTACTAATCAAGAGAACTGGAAGTTATATCCCTATATTTGTGGGGATATGTGGATACTGGTATTTGACTATAACAAGGGAGAAAGAAATTTTCTTCTAATAATCAGTGGGTTTTGTTGTTTATTAAACTGGAACTCATCGTACTTGCGATTAATATTATGAGAATATATACCCAAGCACAACTTTGAAAGAACAGTCCTTCCCAGCATTCTTTTCTCATTCATTTTCAAGTTTGCATCTTTCATGAAAAGCAAAAATTACAAAGTGATTTGAACATCAACAGCACTTTGAACATCAACAGATGAGTTTTGCCACTGGTTGATATCATCTGAAATGTACATTTATTTATCTTTCTGGTGCTGCAAGATTTCTTGTTCTTGAAATATGACTCTTAAATTTTGTACATTAGTTGATTAACTCCAATTATATTTTTCCTAATTGATTGATCAGAAATTTTATTGGCTGAATATAAATGATCGGATTTCTAACCACTAGATGGCACAGTAACTACATTTCTTGCAGTTTCTTCCCTTTCTTGCTATCTCATTTAAGAAAGCATGAAAAAGAAAGAAGAGAACTGGTTGATTACTATCAGATTTTGTTCTAAATAGCTGGATCAAACTCAACATTTGGTTTTATACAGGATAAAAGTGGTGACAAAAACAAAGAAAAATAAGTTAAACTGCCAACCGATTAGAATATACAAATTAAATGTACAGGCCTTTCACCTAATTCAGAGTACCAACAGGATTTAACTGAGTTAGTAGTTAACCTTTATTAATTTATCTATACATTAGTCTATTAGTGTAACTTAGTCTAAAATTATGTTCTGGGAATCTCTAGGTTCTTTGCAACCTTACCAGAAACTCCTCAGTGAGATCAGTAATGGTGAGACGATTCTTTAAATGTTTTCCACCATTTGTGATATTATCAGTAATATATAGAGTTAAAAAAGGAGGGGGGGGGATACATATGATTTTATGCACGCAATTCCACTTCAAGTTTTTTTTTCTTTTTCTTTTCACGCACAGCAAGTATGATATCCCTAACTGGAACTGGGATAATTGAATAAAAAAAGGAGAGCTGGAAACCTTAGCCTCTGAAGTTGGACCAAATGGAATTTAAAGTTCCTTGCTTGCAGTTCAAACAGGTTTCATTAAAACAAATGGAACCTTCTTTTTGCAATGAGGTTTGTAGGGATCTAGATTTCTAAGCCACAGAAGAAGGGCAATCTTTAACCTCTGCATTACAACCCTAATGCAGATCAGAGCTTTTGCTGTCGTTATTTGTAAAATATATTTAAAGCTTAAAACAAAAACACTGAAGTGAAAAATAAAACAAAAAAATGCTGCATGAATATGTACTCTAAAACCGCTCCCTATACCTTTTTAAAATATGGCCCTTCAATCCCTCACAGAAATTTCAGAGCAAAAGTTCAATTCTTCTTTAGTAGACCAGTTGCTACAAGAAGTGTTCCATAGAGATAGACGTCTGAAAAACAATGACCTGGGGAAGTAATATTTCATCGCCTACGCTTCTTTGCAATTAACATTTTCAGTGGGTAAAATGGAGGAAATATTAAGAGGCTTGCCAAAAGCTACTTGTAATTCCTAACAAACAGGAATTGAAGATAGACCCAAGTCTGAAACATCAGTCCAATCCAATGGAGTACAGATAGTCCCCAGTTTAAGAACGAGTTCCGTTCCCACAGTCTGTCCTTAAGTTGAATTGGTACGTAAGCCGGAACAATCTTATTGTATAATACTGTATAAGTAGTATTGTGTAATGAACTTGAACCATTGTGTATTTAACTCAAATTTTGCTACAATAGGCTACGTTCTTAACTATTGGTTGTCTGTAACCTGGGCTGGGGACTACCTGTATATGAACTGCCTAGTTGCATACTGATAAATAAAAGAAATTAAAATGATGATTAGCCAAATTCCTCTCACCCTCCCTCAAATACCTACACTTCATCTTAGAGTTATATGGTTCCTGGACTATTCTTTCTTTGATGTTTCATCACAGATGGAGGTTCAACATCTTGGAGAAACCTAACAATCCTATATTGAAGGCTAATTTGATCAAGGCTGGAGGTGTATGAGAAGAAAAAGCAGAAACTCCCCCTTTTTATATATTGCAGATCCCCACCCCACCCCCATCTCTATATATGTGTGGGAGTTCCATGGTTCAAAGACCAAGCTGGATGAAAATTATGGCCATACTGGCTAGGAATCATGGATGCTGAAATTAAACCCACTTGGAACATTCCAAATTGGGAAGTATTGAATGTTCTGCAGTTGTCCTATGTAAGCCTACAAGCTGTATTCTTCAGAGGTGATTATCAACCTGCCTGATCCTTACATAGATATGTTAACAATTTGATAACTGGATGTGGAAAAGTCATTTCCCTGAGTTAAATGGACCAATAATAATGCCTTGGCATATAGTGGTTTTCCATAATCATACCTAAACAATTTATAAACACTGTCTAACAAATAACTGACAAAATCTCAAGATAAAAAAATATGGGGAAAGCAGTTAAATAAGGCTGCCAGCACAAAAGACCCCAAGCAAAGGATTCTGGAGTTTTCTTCACATTTATACAGGGCCAAATCTAAGAGGGTATCCTTGGTTTCTTTCAGATCCAGGCTTAAGCAACTGCCACTGTTCCTGAAGACCATACTGTGGCCAGAAGAGCTCATCTGAATCCCTTACGTTATGGATAGCTTCCTGTTCTTCCTTCTGCACTAATGAAATTGTCCTACAACCTGTTCTTCATTTCATAGGGCTACTCCAGGGAAATTGAGTCATGTTTTAAATCCCACTTGTACACAAACAATGAGTACATTACACATAAAAGCCTTCTGATGTACAACTCTTTTGGGAAAATATCAATGTGCATCCAGCTGTTGCTGGAATTCCTAGGGAGTTGTAATGGTTTATCTCAGTGTTCCTCAACCCTGGCAACTTTAAGATGTGTGGACTTCAACTCCCAGAATTCCCCAGCTAGCATGCTGGCTTTGGAATTTTGGGAGTTGAAGTCCACACATCTTCAAGTTGCTGTGGCTGAGAAACACAGGTTTATCAGGTCACAGCAGAAAACACCAAGAGAGAAATTCCAGTCACTAGGATGCCTAACTCAACAGTTCTCTTTTTATCAGAAAGCCAAGCCAGTATCAAGCAATAACTTCCTTCCCAACAGGGTAAGACATTCCAGTTTGGGAGGTGGTTCAGGGAAGCAAATTACCACATCAGAAAGCAAAGCTGCATTCAATCCCTTCCTTTACTATCAAATTTGGTTGGTCTAATGTAACTTGATCAGTCAAATTGGTCAAGTTGAAGTCAATAGGATTTTCCCCCAGAGAACTGCCTAAAACAAGAAAATGAAATCTACAGAAGGGGAAACATCTAACATACTTTGAAAGATAGCCTCCTTCAAACCAAGCTTAATTGTTGGTGACTTCATTGATGCCTTCATATATTTTTCTTGGCAATAATACTGGAACTAATTGTCACAGACTTGTTCAAGAAAGTTCCCAAAAAGGCTAAGTGGGATCAGATTTGGTTAGTATTTTAATTGGGAGAGACCCAGGAAATTCCAGGACAAGACTAAGAAGTCAAAGAAACAAAGCTAAGAGAAAAAGACAACAATTTCTCTACTACTGTCTGATAACAACATGATCACTAGGAGTCAAGCTCAATTTGAGGCAATCTTTACTTTAATCTGGTGTAATACTAGTTGTAAAGCTGGGGGTGGGAAGGAGGATGGATATATAAGTCCTATGATTGATTTTAAAAATGGGCAGCATTTTTCAAACAATTCAGCAGTTCAGAAATATGTACTAGACTCTTGAAGCACATTTCTGGGCTTCACCCATGTTGAAATTACCACACTTTTACAGCTTGGCTCCTACTGTTTATTCTTCCAAAATTCAAAGAAAACACATTACTTAGCCTTCTCATTTTGATATTTGGATCTTACACTTCATGGTAACATATATTAATGCAAATACTTTATGCTCAACTTTTTTTTAAAATAAATCTATTATGTCTCCTTTACCCAGGCTTCTCTTCTCTGCCTTTAGCAATTCTTCACATTTGAGAGAATAATAAACTGAAATAATAATAATAATAATAATAATAATAATAATAATAATAATAATTTGAATAGTACTGTACTGGATTTTAAAACATCTGTCTCCTTTGTCTTCTTACAATATACATATGCAGTTATTCTAGTGAGCTCATTTAGCTTTGGAGTAGATTTTGCTTTTGCCTAAGGGGGCCTGAATAGAAGCTTTATGAAAAAGTGTTTTGGGAGCTATACGTAATTCAGTTCAAAAGCATGGAGCCTTTCGGGGCTGCAATCCTGGAAACAGGTGGGATGGAATAAAGACATGGGCAGGCCAGGTCAGAACCCAGATTTGAGTTAAATTCAATACATATACACTAAATTAATTTAAGTACAATTCATATTATCTGCCTCATATTTAATACTTTTCTTCTTACATCTCATCCAACATTACAATTTAGTGGCATCTCTGAGAGGGAGCCTGAAGGCCACTATAAGGACTTTCAGGCCAAATATGGCATTAGGACCCCTCAAGTTGCCCATCTCTGCTTTAGCAGATCAGCTTTGCCCAGTTAAAGTTCTTGGATGATTTCAATGACTCCGTTCTTTTGATCTATTCCAAGGAAGATAGAATTATCCTCTATTGTAAATTTACCTGGTACCCGCTTTCAACAATCAGATCTAAACTAAAACATGACAGCTTAACCACATGCTTCTGAATGCATGCAAAATCAACTTCTCTCAGTCTCAGGAAAGAAGAATGTCAGTGCTGGAGGAACCTGATTCCTGGGCATGTTTGTATTCATGAATCAATTACTGATTACTCAGTAGATACGACAGCAGCTTTTTTGGGGGGGGGGGCTTGTTTTGTTATTGAAATGCAGCCTGTTGGGGAAGATTCCCCATCATTTGGGAGATGATATTTGAAATTGGGCCTGAAATAGGCCTTGAGATTCCTCCCAAAGATGAGTCTTCCTTGTCTACATCAACCCAGAGTGCACGCAGAACAAACTCTGTGCTGACCACAAGCCTGTGTGTCAAACTCTCCCATATCTAGGTCCCAATACATATTTTGAAGTCTTACTAGTACTATGAAACAGGCGGTATCATGAGTCAACCCCCAACCTTGAATGAGCTGATATCCAGGAAAAAGTATTTTTTTCTCCTAAGTATACGCCTAAAGTATCTCTTACCATAAAATGCCTTTTTAAAGCAGTTGTCTTCTACAACAAACAAAGGAGGAGCTTTCCACAAAATCTTTACCTGCCCTCATAAAATTCCCTCTATCACATTCTGATGCATGCCTTTATATAGGCAGCTAGTTAATATTCAGCAGGAAACCAATTTACGAAGTAACCTTTGCCCAGAAGATCTTGGTGCTTATTTAGCAAACCTGTCACCAACGTGGCTTTCTCCAGATGTGCTGCGACTCACGCAGCGGCTCTTTTTAGGTGATCATGACTCCTGCTGACCACCTGAACATTTCCATACAGATTTGTGGACAACCATAAAAACAGTTTCTTCCAGAACGTTTTTCAACTTTTTTTGAGATCCATCATGGTTGGCCAACACTTCCCTCTGTTAGAACGACCACTCCCAAATTTCCCAGCCAAACTGGGAAGGTTGTTTCAGTACAGCTCCACGTGCTGCCAAAATATGCCCTGGCACTGCAAACGAGCCAGCTAAAAGGGGTACACCATCTGGATTATCCATGCCCTGAAAGATCAACTAGAAACTATTTTATTTCACTCCCTTTACCACATTTCCTGTCTTCATGCCTGGTGGATATAACAGGCTCTTCCATCACACCTTTGTCCCTGATCCACCACCACTGGCCAGGGAGATTAAAGTATCTAATCTGCCCAACATTAAGAGATGTTGTCTTCTTCTGGCTTTGCCATCTATAAGCTAAGATCCACATACCAGATTCTCTTACAGGAAGACAATTTTCTGGATGTTTAAAAACATAGTTCTGTGCTCTATGATGACAGAGCAATCTACTTTTTTGTTGTTTGTTTAGCTATTAGCAGGGGTGTTTGTAATGGAGGGTCAAAAAAAATCAAAAAGACACCCACAAAATCCCACTTTTTACGTGCATGAGACATAAGAGAGGCTCGGCTTCAATCATGTCTGCCATCTTGACTTTTAGGACAGACACACACACACACACACACACACACACACACACACTCCCATGGATTCCCTGGCTGTTAGGAATTTTGAAGTTGCCTCAAATAATAATAAGATTCTCCAAGTTAAGATACTCTAATCCCAGTTATTTCAGCATGGTGGTACTCATTGGAGGTAGGTTTTTTTTTTAGATTTTTTATCCCACCTTTACCATTTTTATAAATAACTCAAGGTAGCAAACATACCTAATACTCCTTCCTCCTCCTATTTACCCCACAACAATCACCCTGTGAGGTGAGTTGGGCTGAGAAGGACTGGCCCAAAGTCACCCAGCCGGTTCTTTACAGTATGATCATCAACTGCAGAGGGTAGGGAGGAGGGACCTGTATGGTGCTCCTGAAGCCTCCTCTGACCATGATTTCTGAAAACTGACTGCGGTTTCTTGCCATTTGGGGTTGGAAAATATATCGAAATGAAGCTAAGAACCAAATGAGGCACATCACTGTTAAAAAAGGGAAGGGATCTCCACTCAAAGCCCAGCCCCACTCAGGTGTGATGTGGCCACACACACTTAGCAGTTCTCAACCCTTTTCCTCCAAATATTTTATCCAAACATTTGCTACAAATGCCTGCACACCCTGAACTAGCAGCACTATTACAACCCTACCAAACAGGGGTTGCACAAACAATTTATTTTTGCTACAGTGCAATCTGTTGGAGGGTTTTTGTGTGTGTGTGTGTGCTAAACTTTTGTATGATTAGAGAAAAAGAGAATAAAGCCATTCAGTAAAATATTAAAAATTGCTCCCATATGCAAATTATGAAAAGGGAAGATTTATAAAGTTTAATTCAGACAGCACTGAATAAACATTTTGTATACTGAAATAACTGTATGACAAACAGAGGCTCAAGACCGTATTTCCATATTGGGAGAAGGGGCACCCATCTGATTTCCCTGGGCAACTAAAAAAATACACAAATTAAGCCTGTTAAAAATATGAATATAATAATGCACAGCATGTCCTAGAAACTGGGAGGCTCTGTTTATTTTTTATTCTTGTCTTTTCTTTGGTTGCATTTGTAAAATTAATGAATTATAAGAGAAACAAATTGAAATGTGATGGTATACAAGTGTTTTTAAATAAGTATGTATAAGAAGCTTTCTCATTTAAAATGAAGAAATTAGGGATGAAGACCCTGTCTTCTTCTCCTTCATCGATTCTTGTAAACTTCTCCAGTATAATGCAATATCGGGTCTTTCCACAAAGTTCAGCGAACGCTGAATTTTATTTGATAATAAGGGTAAAATGTCTTTCAGACTGAAGTTCATAATTTCTGACAGGCATCATTCCCAGTGTGTCTCACTACAGAAATTAAGCATCTGTATTTGGGAAACCTCACTGGAATTTCAAAGGCACATATGCAGTGTCAGTCAATAAACCCAACACCAAAGTCTAAATGGTACAATAAACCAAACACTAAACTCAGATTAACAAAACACACTATGTCTAAATAAATAAATCATATTTCTTAACAGGTTGGCCTGGTTCACATAACATTCTAAGACACTGGCTGGATCCATAACTTGTTGAATCACAAACTGCCCAATTTATTGTAGTCTATCTTGTAGTATTATAGTTTACTGGGTGACCCTAGTCTATGAGTACTTGGCAGACGGTTAGGTCTAATATGAGGTCCTGCTATACTTAAAATTCCATAGAGCACCACTACAGTTCTCCAGTGTGTTATACCAAAATAAAGTGTGTGTACTATACTGATAAGATCTGGATTCAAATTCCTGTTCAACAAGGTAACTTATTTGAGTCAACCTCAAAAGTTACTGTGACTATAGAGCAAGGGGAAAACAACACGTATATAGCTCTAAAATCTATCTGTTGGATTCAGACAAGAAGCCTGACAATGAATCTACAAGAGTTTTCAATTCATAAGTAGAAATAACACATCTAATTTTTCCATGTGCTTTCTCCTCCTTTTACTTTCTTCAAGCTTTCCAACAGAGTTTAATTGTTTCTACTTGATTTTTCATTGCTGAGATTATTATGAAATGAAAGGATACCAGTTTCCAAAATGAGTTCCAGAGGGTTTTACAAATTAAAGTTACTTAACATTTTACTGTTTTCATAGTCAATTAACAAGCTTTAACAGCAGGACATTCATTGTTTTCTATTCTTCCTGTACCTTTAATTTTTTTTATAAAAAGTACTGTTTGATGAAACTTTTTTGTCAGCTGTTTGAAGGCAATCTTTTTCCCTTAATACAAAATTCTGCAAAATTTCACAGCTACACCAGAGTACTGCTCTGTAATACCAGAACAAGCCTAGATACATCTTCACATCAAAAAAGACATCTACCAACAGACAATACTGAATTTGGATTAATCAGACTTGCATTGAGATACTCATTTATTCAAGTAACAAACAGGGTAGGTTCAACTAAATCACATTTCTTCTAGTCTAAGCTTCTTCACAGGATCATTGCAAAGATAAAAGGGTATAGACTCATTTAGTTGTTTCCCATGTTATCAAGTAAGCACATCTAAGCATATTTATTCAAAATTAAACTTAACTGTAGTCAATGGGATGCTAGAATGTATGTATAGAACTGGACTATTAGTCCCACCTTGGTATCCAACTGCTGTTTCTAATGAACAATTTGGACAATCATTTCTTATGTTCTATTTCAGTTTGAATCTCAGATGGGTTTAATAACATCCCTACTGGAACAAATAACAAATTCATCCAGTCCAGCATTCTGTTCCCACAGCAGTTACTGTATTTAATTTAATGTTTTGTGAAATCTTTTTTTAACCTCCTGCATTATGAAACACCATTAAGTTACAAGTGCTTTCTCATCTGTTATCTTCTTCTTTAGGCACAGAACTTTCTACCTTACCTGGATCTGTGAACAGAGTTGTCAGATACTTGGTCACCAATTTCTGCCCTTAGGTGTCTTAATCACAACATTTTGAAAGTGAGAGGATTCACAAACGTTGGTCTGGCTTACATATTTGTGGTCATCTCAGAAACTTCTCTCCAGCATTCTGGAAATGCTGAGGAGGTTTGTGAGAGAAGATGACTCTCCTCCTATTAATGTGGAAAAGGCATGAAACAGAAACTCCTCTTTCTCAGAAGGAAATGTTGGTGATTTCTACCTGGTTGAAAAATGCAGAGGAGAGTCAATCTTATAGAGCCCTCTATTAGGCAAAGCATTATGTTTGGCAGAAGCCAGAGACACGTGTCCCAAGCAAACTAGCAAACGGATTTGTGATGACACTTCAAGGACTGCCTATCTAAAATCTGAAAAGATCCCATGCCATGGGTCACAGCAGGTGGCAGCAGTACCTTCACTGAACTTGTAAAAGCTAAGTAGGGATGGACCTCACCAAGAGACCACCAGGGCTGTAGTCTAGATTAGAAGATAAAATAAAACAAAGAAGTCCCAGAAGCAAGGCATTGGAAGCCAGAGTTGCAAGGGTGAGTTGAGCAGCCATGTACGTTGATGAAAGAAAAAAGAATAACAAACAAAAGCTGCATGTGTCCAAGTAGTCACCAAAAGATGAACACAGCTCAAGGGAGACCTTATTTTTACTCCTGGTGAAGGATAAGTGGACCGGAACACTTTGCACTGCAAATGGAGGTGATAGTAGACCTGTTTCTCCATTTTGTTTAAGGTACTGAAAATGTAAGTCCCTCCATAAAGTAAACCAACAACTGAAACAGAAACAAGTCGTGTAGCTCAGTTCTAATTTTACTACATTCAGGAAGCTTTTATAAGCAGCTTATCCAAAAATAGCTAGCTATCATGTCAAAATGTGTGGGAGGTTCTACTACTGCCCCCTCAATATTATTTAGCTTTTAAAAGCAGGAACTGATATTTAGAATATATAGATGGAAGAAACAGGTATCTCAATTACTATTTATACATATTACAACAATATCAAAATGATCGGGTTATTATTATATTACTGGAACAACAACAAAAAAATACCATGTGTGAAAGGAGTGAGTTCAATTTTAGCTGTTTCCCCTCCAGAAGCTCAAGATTCATTAAGTACAATTTCCTCTTTTTGCTATCAGGCTACACATGAACTCTCATTGCGCAAGATGACATGTAGGATCATACTGGATTGTGCATTGTAGGGGACTGCTTTTCATATTCTTTTCCCCCATCTGGGTCATTTCCATGTGAGAAGAGAACAAGCACTGCAAGAAAACAATCATCCTTGATTTGCTACCACATCTTTTGTAAGGAAATTCCCAACAAACCTTAATGTTTATTTTTACCACTTACAACAGGAAGAATTGTGCTGTTAAGTCAAAGATCATGGAGCAAAATGTAGTCTCAGTAAGAAACACCAATGGAAAAGTATACAGTTACACACTGAAGAACATGAGCTGGACTACTTTTAAGATGCACTGGTATCACAGACCAGGTATGCATAGCTGGATTATTTTAGTTATGTAGCAAAACTGGCCTAACTAGTAAAATTATAGCATTTACCTAAATAACTCAAGCTTGTGGTTTGCCCAGTCCCTCTTGGTCATGAGGTTCTCTGCCTTTACTGCACTCTTGATAGGGAGCAATTTTAGATTGTCTCTTGCCTACAAAATGCCCCCTCTACCATGTCCAACCGTGTCCTCCACGCTCCTCTCTAAAGGACCACTTAGTTTACAGGATGAAAGAGAGGGATAATAGCAACTCTGCCTGTCAGTTGTTTGTTTAATATATCCCCGCCAAGAAAAAGGAGTTTGCTGCATTTTATTGGAATGTTGTTACCCCTTCTCCCTTCCTTAGAGTCAAGTGGGAAAGAGAACACCTTCAGCTAGCACAAAACAGTTATCAAAATAATCCGTGCAACAATCCACAAATGCATGCAACTGTCATACTCCTACCATTCTCACAGGAAAAAACTTGCTTTCCTTGAGTCCAGAACAGTGCTCATTTTAATTTTAAAAAATCCTGAAAAATAGCTATTTGGGAAGCAGTCTCTATCAGACTGTAAATCTTTTAGCCTGATAGACCTCTCTCTAATAATTTAAGATACTTTAACATTTTTTTGCTTGAGTGTATCTGTGGACCTCATGCTAATGCTATAAACACCGAACTGCAAGCAACTCCATGACATTTGGCAGCCCGAAGTGTCATGCAATTCCAATATGTTTTATGTTAGGCCACACCTTAATCTATATTTCTACAACATCCCATGGAAGGAACTTGTTTTTTTAATTGTTCAGTCTAGCCAACAAGCCAATGAAGTGGAAATATCTGAATTTAAAGCTGCAAGCTTATGCCCCTGAAAAATAACCCACTGAAAACACCATGATACTTACTTCTGAGTAAAAACTTTTTACTTCTCCTTTGAAAGAAAGCGAAGGTATGCCATTTTAACTTCAAATAATGTGCCACAACTATTCTGTGGGCGGGTTGCTTGCATATTGCAAGAGCTCCTGACATTTTAGGGAACTTAAAATGTTTTCCTGTATGAGGCTAAAATCTATTTTACCTTCACTTTGACAGTAATGGATTTCTTTAAAAGATCGGCAAGAATGAAGGTGTTTTTGGATCCTCTTCTCAGCTCTATGAGTAGGTCAACAGCTAACGAGCAGTTCAAAAGTGCTTCTTAGTGTTTTGTGTTAAACATTGTGTCAAGTCAAGAAAAAGAACTGAAATAGATTCAGCTCCTTGCTTTTCCTGGGTAAAAAAGTTTTAGATAAGACAACTACAAAGCAGAAACTTTGTCTTGCAGCCACAATGTTCCCCTAAAGGGAAATCAATTGATGATATTGGAAAGAAAAGGATGACCAAATTACTCACCACTAGAGGAATGGAGCAAATTACTACGACCAGGGAAGTGGCAATGAGCAAGATGACCATTTGGATCTCTGCTCCAGCCATGCGTCGGAAGCTCCTGCGCCGGCGAAAGTCTGACAAGCGGCTAGTGGCGTTGTCTGTTCCCAGGGAGGTGCGCCGCATGAATTGTCGGTGCATGCGGATCAGGGCCATGCACACCAAGATGTTGGAAACCACAGTGACCATAATGAGGAAGGAGCTGAAGCCAGCATACATGTACGAGAAAGCAGCATGGGTGGACATGTTAGTCTGCCAGTCTATGAAGCACCATGTGTTTGGGTACTGGAGTTTTGTCTTCCCCAAACCCATGCTTGGCATGGCACAGAAGAGGACATTAGAAACGTAGATAGCAAAAAGAGTGAGTGCTGCCAGTTTCTTATCCACGTAATGGTTGTAAAAGTAGGCATGGTTGATGGCCAGGTACCTCTCTATGGACATGGCACAGATGATGCTGAGTCCAGACAGACCAAAGAAGAGGAGGATGAAGCTGCTGTATTCACACAATGGTTGCCCACCAGGCCATTCGTTCTTCAGATATGTAGCAATAGTAACTGGGCTGACCAGGCAAGTCCCCAAGAGGTCGGTGACAGCCAATCCACAGACCAGTGTGTAGAACGTGGTCTCCTTCTGCTCTTTCCTGGACTTGCAAAGAACCACAATGGCCGTGAGGTTTCCCACTACCCCAAAAATGAACATGACCATGGGGATGGTCAGGGGCTTGCTGCTCTCAGCCAGTCCGACGATCCCGCTAGAGGAGCTGTTGGTGGTGTTGGAGAGCATGGTGGGGCTGAATGCGGTGGCAGCCCCAGAGAAGGCCAGGCAGAAAAGTGTGGAAGTGGATAAACCACAGCGGTCAAGGGTGCGAAAGTTCAGTTCAAAGGTGGAGGGGGACAAGAAGGAGATGCCAAACATAAGGGAAAGAAAAAAATTGCATTTGAGAGGGAGAAGAGAAGTGGGAGTGGGAACAAGGTGAGCCTGGGGGTTATTCTTATTTCAGAAAAGTGGGGAGACAATACCCCCCAACTCCCAAATATAATTCTGCAGGTCAGGCAGATACAGACTTGAGGGTGGCTTTCTTGCCTGATTCTTGGGGGGTTTTCCCCTTCTAATCTTGAGTTGTCACTTTAAAAATCGGTCCTGTTTTGTCACAGTGGGGCTTCCCACCCCTCTTCTAGTAAAACCAGCTGTTTTTCCTCGTTTTTCAGATTCCAGGGCAGCGTCGCATACACCACTTCCGAGGGCTTCGCCAAGCGACCCCGATTCGAAAGTTTCGTGGACCCGATCGCCGGCGCGTTTCGGAAAGCGCTCCGAGCCGCCGCTCCCCGTTCCTCTGGGTTGCTGGAGGCACTGGCGGAGACTCCGCGGCTACCTTTTCAGTCCTCCCCGGCGGTCCGATCACGGCGTGGTGGCGTTGGCAGCGGAAGCCAGAGCGATACATCTCACTCGAGACTCCCCATCAGAGAGGAGCTGGGGAATCGGGGTACCAAGCGATCACCCGGGGATGCGGAGGACGCCGCGCGGACGGCGGATGCCCCGACTCAGCAACTCCCCCTGCTCTAACCATGTGCTTCTCCCAGCGAGGAGCCTGCTCTCTATTTAGAGCGTTTGCAACTTCGCTCCTTCAAGTTTCTCGGGGAGGGAGCCAGGCTTGGCTCCGCCCACCGCGTCCCTCATTGGCCCAGCGGCTGGAGAAGGAGAGAGGCGCGGCCGGGAGGGAGCCGCTGTGCGCGGAAAGGGGCTCGCAGCGAACGGGTGGCGCGCCTCTGTTGCTCTGGGGAAGGGGCGCGGCTGGGGGTCCGCCCAGCTTTCTCCAACCGGGCGCTCTCGCAAGCCCTTCCCATTGCAACGGCCCCAGTCCGCAGTCGTTTGGAGGGCGCGTATGGGGAAGAGCTGGGCTTAAGCTTTGGGGCAAAGGGGTTTTCTCCCGGCTTCGCAGCCGCGGCGGAAAGACCTGAGTGGCGGGACCCTGGAAGCCTCAGTTTCCCGGGGGAGGGGGCTTCGATTGCGCATGTAGACAAGACATTCTTTGCTCGGGTTAGTTATATACTCGTTCCTGCGTCAAAATGCCTAGCAGCGGTATGCATTAAGGTACAAAGAACATGTGATTGATTACGTGCCATCAAGTCGGTGTCGACTCTTAGCAACTACATTTTCTCCCGTGACGATCTGTCCGTAGCCTATTCTTTCAAGTCTCCCAAGGGTGCACCCATCGTCACTGCAACCGAGTCCATCCGCCTGGCTGCTGATTGTCTTCTCCTCCTCTTTCCTTCCACCTTTCCCAGCATTAAAGCCTTCTCCAGAGAGCTGGGTCTTCATATAATGTGTCTGAAGCAGAATAATTTGAGCCCGGTCGTTTGTGCCTCAGTGAAAACTCTGAGTTGAATTGTTCGAGGGTTTATTTCTCTGTTTTCTTGGCTGTCCATGATATTCTCTGGAGTCTCCTCCCACACCAAAGTTCCAAAGAATCAATACTCTTCCCATTCTGCTTCTTCAAAGTCAAGATTCTGCCTCCTTAGAGCGTCACAGGGAATACCATGGTTTGCACGATTCTGATCTTTGTAGGTATAGAGAGATATCCTGGCATTTGAATACTTTTTCCAAGGACTTCATGGCTGCTCTACTAAGTGCTAGCCTGTGGCATTTTTCTTGGCTGCGTGTTCCTCTACTGTTGATGGTTGATCCTAAAAGGTGGAAATGTTGCCCCCCCCCCAATATCTTCGTTGTCAGTTATAAGGCTGGTTGTTATAACTGTTGTCATTAGTTAGGTCTTCTTTACTGAAGAAGAGTTCAATAAAGAAGACCTAACTAAGTCAAGGAGTTCATTTTGCACTCCTTGACTTTTATTACTAGATTTTGCAGATCCTTTGCATTTTCAAAGGATTGGGCAATTGATGGTTCAACAGGCGCTGAGCATCTAGGGATTGTCTTAATATGTTCTCTGAACCAGGCCATCATGTTAAGCTCTAATATGGTGGCTTAGCATCTTATGGAAATGTAGCAGTGATGCTTTGTTAAACCTAAATTTAAGATTTAACATGTTGGGTGAACCCAGGCAAAGTGGGGGTGAAGAAGGAGCCATTTCATCCACTTGTTCAGCTGTCTCTTTGAATAGCATGGGGTGGGGTGGGGTGGGGAGGGGAGGGGATTAGGTCCAAGGCCAGTAGTGCTGTTAGAGAATTTTAGACCCTAAACTCAGAGGAGTGATTACATTTGGGCAGCCACGTGCATGATTTGGGAATAAGCCCCATTTGTTGCAGGAAATGCAGAAACAGACCAAATAAATAAAATGAGCATTCCTACAAACTTTTTTTTTTAGATATTAGGAAGGAAAAAAAACTACATTTAGAAGGCTAGCACATCAGAAAAAAAATGTCTTTTTGGAAATAGCCTTCTCCATCATTTATAACATGATGGTCAACTGAAGATACAGACTGAGCCTTTCCCAAAGGCAAACATATACATGAGACTAAAGACAAAGGAAGTGAGGCCAGCATGGAAGTGCAGGAAACGGAGGGGTTAAGGAAGGTAGCTTCTGAGTAACAGCTTTTATATCTAGAGAATAGATCTAGAGTAGTTTCAGACAGAGAGTTTCCATCCCTGTCAGTCAAAGGACATAGTGCAGCTCTGCATCTTTCCATCCTTCCTTATTATGGTAAGAAGACAAAAAGGCTGATGGAGTGATGCGAAAACAGAGGAGGATTGCAGATGGAAGACTCCAACATCTTGACCTTCCCATAAAATTCTTTGAGTGAGACTGGACAATTGCACAGTAAAAACCTTGTTAGGATGTACCCTAAACTGTTCCAAGAACATACCTACAGATACTTCTCCCTTGTTACTCATTAATTAAAAGTCATGCTTTCTTTTATGGCCAAATAGAAGAGATTCTCTATCCATCATCCTATCTTTACTGTTTCAATTTATCCTGCATGCTATTTTCCCGTGCACCAATGTTTTTTTTCTGGGACCAACATTAAAACAAGGCACTCTCACCTGAACTTGAAACGGTACAGGGCAGCAAATGCATTCATTACAGAGAGCAGTGGGAATGCAGCCAGCTTTATCCTGTCTCTGTTTACATGAAAGCAACACCCAGTTGATACAGGAGATGCAAGAGGATAAAGTGGTCGGTTCTGTTTTAGGCTACAGGTAAGAGCATTTAATTTAATGAATATTTTAAAGAGCATTTTAATGAAGAAATTTCAAATTTAAGCACCAAACTGATTTTTTTTCCTGACGTGCTAGTTTTCTATAAACATGGACATTTATTTTATTATTAGATTTATATCTCACCTTTATTTTGTGCAAAATAAAGTAGTGTAGATAAGGCTCCTGCCTCCTGTTTTTTCTACAACAACAACCCTGTGAGGTAGGTTGGGCTGAGAGATAATGGCTGCCTCAAAATCACCCTTCCTGGCTGAGGAAAGGCTAGAATTTATGGTCTCCCAGTTTCTAATCCAGCACATTAACACCTGCACCAAACTGGTTCCAGATTGGGAAATATTAGCTGCCCCAAATCTTATGGAGTTGGGCAACCTCTAAATCTAATTAATTGTCATTACCTCTCCAGAGAAGTATTCAAACCTCCCATACGCTACAGGTAGTCCTCACTTAACAATGGTAATTGGGACTGGAATTTTCATTGCTAAACGATGGGGTGATAAAGCACAATATCACGTGACTGCATTTGCTTAGCAACGACAATCCTAGCAGTCCTTGTGGCCATCGTTAAGTGAGGATCGCGGGTTGTTAAGCGAGGACCTTACATGAATGTGACTTGCAACTTCCTGCCAGATTCCCACAAAGTCAATGGGGAAGCTGGCAGGAAGTCACAAGTCCCCGGCAGCTGGTAAGCTGGGTGTTGAGTACTACAGAGTGAGGCAGGGTGGGGGGAAGCGCTGCAGCGAGTGCTTGCGGGTTGGAGAGGGGGGGGCTGCTGTGAGTCGAGCGCGGCTGGGCAGGGGAGGGGGTGCTGCGGCCCAAGCACCTGCTATGGAGTACGAGATCCCTGGCATCTTGCACTCTGTCGCAGAGCTCCTCAGGAGAAAAAAATGGCATGAGCAACTTGCAGGCTTCCCCATTGACTTTGCTTGTGGGAAGCTGGCAGGGAAGGTCACAACTGGCGGTCACGTGACTGCCGAACACTGCAACCATCGTAAGTGTGAGCCAGTGCCAAGTGTCCAAAGTTTGATTACATGACTGCGGGATGCTGGGACGGCTGGAACTCTGAGGACTAGGCGTAACTACTTCTCCTTCAGTGCTGTCATAACTTTGAACAATCGCTGAATGAGTGGTTGTTAATTCAGGACTATCTGTACCTGAAATGTCATAGCCCAAGAAAAGCTGTATCTGCCACATGTCTAATCTTTTCTTGACAGACCTTACTTCCGAGGCAGCATAGATCTTACTTTATTGTAACCAAACCCTATAGGCATCTAGTAACTGTTGGATGCATCATCCCCATCCACTGAATTGTTTCTTTAATGGTACAGAATGTAGGAGGGATCACCTGGTGTCCTACTTTCCATCTCTATTCTGCTGCTATTCTATACATGAAAAGGTTAAAGCTGGACGAACCAAAGGTCCCTCCCTTTGGGACTGCCTATGTTAACTGTTCACAGTATTATTTCCAGTAGCTCTGGAAAGTTCGATGGCTGGTGTGGGTCTTCCGGGCTGTGTGGCCGTGTTCTGGAAGTTTTGTTTCCTAACGTTTCGCCAGCATCTGGAAAGTTCCTTTTGATATAGATATATAGATAACACAGATCAGGATCTGGAAGGTTCCTTTTGATATAGATATATAGATAACACAGATCAGGAGTTGAAAACTTTTTCAGATCATGGAACCTATTTAAAAAAAATAATAATCCCAGAACTCCTGATCGAGATGGGGAAAGCACTAATGGTGAACATTAGTAATAAAAGAAAAAGTAAACTGTTTATCGCCCACATGAAAATTAACATTTCCAATGTACAAAAATAAGACTTGAATTTCACAATTATTTGAGAGGTTAATGGTTTAGCCAAACAAATCAGTGTTCAATGACTGAGGTGTGATTGCTTTTCCCTAGATCATCATTCATTATTCTGAACAATTGATGCTTCTTCAAGCAGAGATTGTCTTTTATATTAAGCTTATTCCTAAACTTTTTTTTTTTTTTAATTGCTGTAAGGTTCTCTCACAAAGGTAAGTTGTTGCAAACAGCATAAAAGATAGTCCCGTGCTTGGCTGTCAGATTTCAGGATATTCTTTTAAAAGCTCTATCCCGAAATTCATAGGAGGAAACATTGCTTGCAGTGTGACATCAGTGAAACATCTGTCAGTTGTTCCTTCTCCTTTAGAGGCAATTCAGATGCAGCTCAGTGGGACTTCCTCCTAAGGAGGTGTGCATCGGATGCCACCTTGATGATTAAGCAGACCTTGTGGGGACATGCAGATGCAAATACACAAATCCAGTCTGCAACTTGGTGAGTGAGGAGGCAGGGAGGGAGGGACTTCCTGGAATTGCTCTTGTGCTACTAAGCCAAGGTTCCTCAACCTCAGCCACTTTAAGATGGGTGGACTTCAACTCCCAGAATTCCCCAGCCAGCCATTCTGGGAGTTGAAGTCCACCCATCTTAAAGTGGCTGAGGTTGAGGAACCCTGTACTAAGCAACTCAGAAACTCCCACCAGATTTCTAGCCGCCTCTGCTTTTAGCTCCCTCAGCTGCCATGGGCTGCTTGATGCCTGGAGAAATGTTTGCCAGAGTTTAGGGGTGGGCTTATGTGCTTGTTCCTGTGGGAAGACTCAGAAGGGTGACGAGGGACTTGCAAACACTGGCGATGACAAATCCTGGTGACGTCCTGCCCAGGAGAGGGGAAAAGCAGCTTCAGACCTAGGGTTTTTTCCTCCTTTTGGCGCCTTGTGGAATCCAGCAAAGTTCTCCCCAGGCTTCCACAGAACCCACGTGGGAAGATCCCGGTGTCGATTGTGGTTGTTAAATCCTTTGCCCTTTTTATCTCTTGCATCTTGTACCTGTTTCTCTCTCGCTCCCTGTGTTCGCCTGCCTCTTTGCCATCAACTGTTCTTGATGTTGGCTGATGTTTATGAAATAAACATCAAGCTATATTTTGCTAGCTGAACTGAACGGCGTGCATGCTTGCTCTGATCTGGATATAAAGACTCAGTAGGAGAATGGTGGGTACAAACTAAACTGGAAATCACCCGCAGTCATGTTCCAACAGGGACTTTTTTTTTGGTAAATATTAAATTTATTTATTTATATTTCACATTTAAATTCAAAAGGAGGGCAGAGAGGTTATCTGCAGACTCTTCCCATCCTGGATATAAACTGTTCCAACTTCTTCCTTCAGGACGGCGCTACAGAGCACCATATGTTAAAACATCTAGATATCGGAATAGTTTTTTCCCTTGTGCCATTGCTTTGTTAAACACTACATGACTCAATATGTGCTGGACAGTGGCTTTGAAAAAGTTATTTTACTGTGTAGTGTTATTGTTTATTATTTTTCTGTTGCTATCCAAACGCACTGTTGATCTTGCCGTTCGTCACCGAAGACAAATTCCTTGTATATATTTTATACTTGGCCATTAAAGTATTCTGTATTCTGTATTTATATAGCTGCCCATCTCACAGAACCCTAGCTGATCTTGGCATAGGGCCTGGTTACTTGAGGGACCACCTGTCTTCCATAGTATCTTCCTGGTCGGTTCGATCCTGCAGGGTTGGCGTGCTCTGGGTTCCTTCAGTTAAACAATGTCATCTGTCAGAACCCCAAAAGCGCACCTTCTCTGTAGCAGTACCGGCCCTCTGGAATGAGATTCCTCCTGAGATCCAGAGGGCCCCACTCTGCTGTTGTTCAGAAAAGCCGTGAAGACCTGGAAGTTCACCCAGGCCTTTGGTGAGGGAGAGGGAAACCTCTTGTTTCATAGCTCTTGCCATCTTCATTTTTTATATTTTATTGATTTTATGGTAATTTCTTTGTTTGTTGTGAGCTGGCCAGAGTCGTTGAGAGTTGGGCAGCATACACATTTAATTAATAACGATTATCATCATCATCCTCATCTTGAAAATATCTAAGCAGGGTCAGATCTAGCTAGGATTTCAGTTGGCTGTAGATTAAAGTGGGAAGTCAAAAAACACCTTGGAAGGAGGCAGGACAAACCACTTCCATGTGGTTGCCAAGAAAATGACATGGATGGGTAGTCACCAGAAGTCCTGCTGGATCTGAGCGAATCCTTAGTCGCGAAACCTATGAAGGGTGTACTCAAATACTATCTTCTGGGCAAAGGGCCAAAAAAACTATGTAGATGTGTTCATGTTGAACTCAATTGGAGGGAATATCAATTGATATTCTGGATGTCACTGCCTAAAATGACACTGCACCCCTTCAGTGTGTGAAGTCCTTGAAACGGCTGGCACAACAGAATCATTTTTTCAAACAGAAGAGTATCTAACAATCCATATGCCACAAAACTCCATATGGAGGTTTGTTTTTTTTTCCTGAGCACGATTTCAGCAGCTTGATTCCATGGTAAAGTATGGGAGGTTTTATGGAGTCTGATTAGCATAAAGATTGTCTATATGTGGTGCTCCAGCTATTGAAGACACCACACATCCCTTGTTGACTTCCAGCTATACTCTGTAGCAAGGGCTGGCCGTTGAGGTCCTTTTCTAAAATCTAAGTAATATTGGGGCAATCAAAACAAATTGTCATATTTTTTGTAGGGGACAAACCCACTTATGACCAGGAAGACTGCCTCTTTCATAACAGAGATTATCCAGAAGAGGATAGAACATTTAGAACAGATCGGGGTTGACTATAAGAGAGATGAAATTTTATGAATCAAGTTGATATGGACTTTTGTTTTTCTTATTAGAGATTTTCTATTCCTGTCTTAGTATGCATTGTTTGTTGATATGGTCAAATGATTGATCAAAATATAATAATGATAATAATAATACCAATTGATTATTATGACTACCATTATATCGTGCCTGAGGAAAATCCAAAGCTTGTACCTTTGCATCATCCATTAAAAGAATCACGAAGCAGATGATATGGAAGCCTGAGGACTAGAATAGATTTGATATTAAAGTAATTAGGAACCAAATCAGATTTGTTCCTGACTTGTTTAATATAGGCCCCAATGATCACCCTCCCCCATCACTATTAATAGCACGGGTGGGGGGAAGGAAGGCTTCATCAGGAAAATGTGAGCGGAAGGAAAGGTGAAATCGGCCCTTACAAACAGTAGCCATGATGGAAACTGCCACTGCGCATGATCTTAACTAAGAAAAACCGTATCAGAGTTCCCAATGTCACATTTACCACCACATCACTGTAGACCAGTGTTTCTCAACCTTGGGAACTTTAAGACGTGTGGGCTTCAACTCCCAGAATTCCCTAGCCAGCCCTGCTGGCTAGGGAATTCTGGGAGTTGAAGTCCACACGTCTTAAAGTTCCCAAGGTTGGAAAACACTGCTGTAGACTGTTCATAAACATTACAGTATTAGGATAATTGTAGGACAAAAAGTCTGACCTTTGTACATGAATCTGACCTCCTGACCTCCTTATAGTGCTTTCTATGGAGTGCTAGATTTTAAGCACAGGACCATGGCCAGAAAAAGCACAACAATTTAACAGTAATTATATATAGCAACTATAATTTCCATAGTTAATGAAGGGAGGATCTGTCTCTGCTGATACTAAGGAATATTGCTCTTGATTATTATTTATTTCAGATGTTCCACCACAGTCAAAGCCACTCAGATTAAGCCTAATCAATAGGCTCATCCTCGTGTCCTTCTAACTGCTTCTAACCACAGGGCAGAAATGCCCCACTAATTATTTTCAAGAATATGATTCATGATATTGCCTTTGTCTCATCCCTGGCCCTCATTGGAGGCAGCCTAAATATTAAGCTTGTCTAGTTTTTACATAGCGGTTTCCCTGTTTTCCCAATAGAATTTCAGCTTGGACATGATCCATAATGTTTCCTTGATGAAATGGTTAAAAGGTTAAAAGCTATCCGCCACTTCAATAATTTCACTGTCAGTTCTAATGTTGCTTGCTGTTCCTGTTGTCATTAGTGCGATTGTCTTTATACGTGATTTTAGTTCCATTTTCTTCCTGCAGTCCTTGACTTTTACGACTAAAGGTTGCAGATCCTTTGCATTTTTGCCTCTCGGAGTGGTGTCATCTGTGAGAGAGTAGCTTGCTTAAGATCATACGGTATTGCAAGTTTGCAAAATTCATCAGAATTCTCTCTTTGCTGAGGCAATCTTTTGTATGCTATTTAGTCATGCCATGTTGGATTCAGTGAGATAGTATTTCCTCCCACTTGGTGGCAGGGTGCCTAGGAAGCAGCCCTACCTCCCTTTGAGGGCACCATGTGCTGCTGAAGGGTATCCATATAGGAGTGCCATCCCTTGCAATTACTAAAGAAGGGGGTGGAAAATATCCACATGCCTTTAAAGGAAAAGATGGGCATGTGGAAACTACGGCTGTTAATTGTCTCCTGAGCCAAAAAAGTGATCTCAGTGTTCTAAATATTGAGAAGATCTTCTGCATCCAAGAAATTGCTGCCTATGGGCAAAAGTGACACCACGCCCCGGGCAATCAACTTTGGTGGTTTCTGCTACTCCAGAGAGATTAATTTCCTGTCATACAATGAGCTGGCAGAGGTCCAGGAACATTGTATATCAAAATGTGTTGCTAAACACATGAAGGGTGTGCTTCCTCTAGGAACCAACATTGAGAAATGTCTCTGAATGAAGGACAGCACCAATGACAGTCAGGAAAACCAGTGCCACACCCTTGCGATGGGGGAAAAGTCACTGTCAATCTGTGGATGGAATATTGGTGGTTGCAGTGAGTTTGGGCTTAAGATCTGGTGAGAACTTAGCCCACTGCAGCTTATCCCATCACTATGTTTAGGCAAATAAGAATTTAGTGTGATATGTGGACCAACAATATAGGTTGGCGTAATGAAATAGGAAGAGTGCAGACCAACTGATCAGTAATGCATCATTATTCTAGCATAATGATACAGTAGCTGTATTGTTGTAATTCATTGTATTGTAACATCCTTGCCTATTGTGGAGCAGGCCATCTACAAAGACAACAGAATGAATCAGGTTTCCAATGGGGTGCCTGGAGGTATTAATCTGCCCACACATTATTTTCTTGGCATCTATCAGGCTTCCTGTCCCACCTGATCTTTTTGTATTAAAAGTATACATTTTAATTAAAAAAGTGGGAATCTGCCATGCTGAAAAGCGCAGTACTAGCCTGTAGCACAGTGTTGTCCAAACTTGGCCACTTTAAGGTGAGTGGACTTCAACTCCCAGAATTCCCCAGCCAGCCATGCTGGCTGGGGAATTCTGGGAGTTGAAGTCCACTCACCTTAAAGTGGCCAAGTTTGGACAACATTGCTGTAGCATCTTATTTGATTCCAAGAACATCCATAGGATCCAGTGGGAAACTTAATCTTTCTTAGAATATGGCAAAAATGGGGGTACACTCCAGAGCTTAGTTTGGAAAAAGAGAAAGAACAAAGGTAAGCAGGGGTTGAAGGGGGCACCCTACAGGAAAGGGGCAAGTAGCATTAATAGCCAAAAAAGTTACATTAGGGTAGCATATAATGGCTGAGCTTATAGAACATGCTAAATCCAGACTGACTAAGCACAGTTGTAGTGTTCAAACAACACACTATGCTGAACTAAATCATATTATGTCTTAACACGATGACCTGAATCCTACAGCATGATCAGTCAGGTAGTGTGAACTTCAGGTATTCCACAAAGAAAGCTGTCATCGTTGGCACAGGGTTTAGAGAAGAAGATATACCCTGCAAATAATCTACAGAAGCCCCAGGAAGTAGCTCAGATGATGACTACCTAAAAGAACCTATGTAGACATCTTTAAGAGAAGCCTAAGCGGAATGGCTATGTTGCAGATGGGCAACCTGTGCCCAAGCACCCTAATTTCACATGGCCCAAAGCCACTTTTCTGAGAAAGAGCAATTCTCATTCTTTCTAGGGGAATTCTGGATTTTAAGAAAGATGACTGCCCGGCCCCTAGTCAGTAGGCATCTCCACTGCCTTCTCTGCCCATCAAAATCTTTGAAAGAAAGTCAGCTGAGCACTAATGTGAGTGACAAACAACTTTATTGTATTTTTATGGCAGCCTGGTATCCTCCAGATTTTTTTTGAACTACAGTTCCCATAACCCAACCCTTATAGTGAAGAGCAACAACTTCTGGAAGTTGTAATTGAAAAAATCTAGAGAACACCAGGTTGCCTTTCCCTGTTTATGTTGGAGACTGATTTTCTACAAAAGCAGAAAATAGACAGAATAGAAGTGGGGCATCTATAAATTTAATGAGAATTCTGGCCAAGTAAGATATTGAATTAGTGGCCAGATAAAACACCAGAAAATGATGTTAGGTTTGGTCTTACCTACAGTTGGGCTAAAGTGCAGGCTTGTAATTCTTCACCAAATTTGTGGGCAGAGAAATTGGATGGGTGGTTTCTCTGATTTCTCTAGCACAAGAAGGTCTCCAGCCATTTCTCAAGGGAAAAATTCTCTTGTAGTAATAATTGCATCACTACAGAGAAAGCCCAACAGAAGGAGTTCTCTCATGGTGTCTTTCCCAGGGACTTAGTAGTATAGGAAGCCATGGAGGCTGTAGACCAGTGTTTCTCAACATTCACAATTTTAAAATATGTGGACTTCAACTCCCAGAATTCCCCAGCCACCCATGCTGGCTGGGGAATTCTGGGAGTTGAAATCCATATATCTTAAAAATGCTACAGTTGAGAAACACTGCTGTAGACTAATGAAGTCATGATTGTACAATCAGAGACAGAGACTTTACACATATCCTTTGGCTACCTCTTTGCAAATTAATGCAAAGGTGTGTTAGTGCACAATCCAATTTCAGAATTCTCTGAAATCTCTACTTCTCTGAAATGTATTTTTAAATCTCTTTCATCAGATTGAATGAGAACTGGTAGGAAAAATGCAGGAGAGGTTTTCTGAAAGACACTAGTCTTGTACTGTTAGGTCTTGTTCTCACCCCACACTGCATACTTCTAGTTGTAGGCAAAAAGCTTCCTGTTCTAAGAATACCTTGTAAACGTTAGGCTTCTGAAGAAAAGAAGAAAGCTGATCAGATTACAGTGCATTAACAGATGAACATATTACCCTTTATGGATCTCAGAACTATTGTGGTTTCCCAGTGAATGAGTCAAACAGAAGTTGGAGAATTCTTGCCATGGTGCAGTCTAAAGAATTTCATAATTTACTTCCTGTGTTATTTGTGACACAAGTTTCCAGTTCAGCTTGGAGGAACAGAAGGACCACCTCACTGGATCTGATTGAAGCATGCTAGCTAGCTAGCATGGCATCTTCTATCTAGCATTATCTGGCCAGATACATCCTGGGAATATTTCAGTCATGGATGAGTCAACAGCCTTTCACTGCTTTGCTTCCAACATCAGAACTTTACTGCTACGGAAAGTGTATTTTTCATTTCACTATCATAACAAAGCATCATTCATGAATGTATCTTCTGTGAGTTTGCCAAATCTTTATAATGCTTATCTAAGCTGGTAGACATCAGGCCCATCTTGCAGTAGTGCATTCTAAAAACTAACACTCATTATTCTTGAATGCATTAATTGAGTTTCAGATTCCTTTGGGCATTGGCAGGGAAGGGGTGCATGAGGAAACAGAAGCCACAGATACAAGGAAGAGGGAAGAAATCTAAAGCCATTACATTCTGTTCATGTTTTGATTTGTCATTTATATTCTTTTTAAACTTTCTTTTTTAAAAAAATCAATTACATTTTAATAATTCACTAGCTGGGTTCATGCTATACCTTTAACCAGGTCAGTTAAAGATTTAGCAACTGCATTTGCACAATATGCTAAACCTGACTGATTTTTTTAACCATGGTTAGTTTTAAAACATATATTTATTTTATAGCTTAGCATGTTGCATCAATCACCATGTTTGGTTAGTTTATGCTTTATTGTATTGCACAGACCCAGAAATTCTTAATTCAGTAACCAAGTTAAGTACATTGTGTAAATCCAGCCATATTGAAATTTAGAAGAAGAAAAAAAAAGCTTTTCAATTTTTGCATCCCTTCTCATTCCTTTTGAATTTATCCTTAGGAACCCAACATTTTTATAATTTAGGAGATCAGCTGGTCCTCTAAAATGTCATTAGTATCCCACCATGTTGTCTTAAGTTCTTTAGTGTCGTGCCTCTGCAGCCTGGTGAGTCACCCACCTTTCACCAAGTAGATGGAGGTAGTTGTAACATTATTTACCCAAGGGAGAAGCCGGGAGGGAGAATAAACAAACAGCTCCAAAGGGGAGTGTTTTTGTAATAAAAGCAAGCAAATGTTAGAAGGACTATTCATTTTATAAGTGGAAATATGAATCTGGTTCACATACTAAACCATATATAAGGTTTATTTTAAGAAATAGTTATCTATTGTTAGCAACAAACACTGTTTAAAAGCACAGCTTGTCACTGGTTTATGAATACTAGCTTATTTAACCATGGGTTATTGTAATTCAAGCTCTAGGAATTGCCAAACACATCTTTATTATTTAATAACCTATAAACAAACTCTGGTTTGTTCCTTGTTTGTTCAATAAGCCACATCTAAAAAATCATAGGCTAGTGTTATATGCAAACAAAGCTGTAATATTAAAAACAAATGTACAAACTTCCTTTGACTGAAACTAGGCTACCTGTGTTGCTTCTACACAAAGAAGTGTTTCTGGTTTAGCAATGATATTAGGAAACTTTAACATTTTCATTAGCAAACTTTAGCAAATATACGATGAAACATTTTTATTTGTACTTGGAAGAGCCACGAGAAAGCATTTGTGTTGTTATAATGTGCACAGGTTACTTTGTGCAAGTCATTTTGTTTTCCATAAAAGGCTGTTCTTATATAAAAAGGGACCACAGGGAAAAAGATAAGATATACATGTAAAAAAATAAAAACAAAAACCAGATAAATACATTTATGTACTAGACCCATATTTTAAGCTACAGTGTTTGATACAGCCTGAAATAGCTTATTGAAATCGTTTTACAGGATATGCTAACAATTTCCTGCTATGACTTAAGGTAATTATTTTATACTGTCTGTGTATTACATTTTAAAATATCAACTTTGATTCTTTGGAGATGTCCCAGTTCCATCTACCCCCAGCACAAACTTGCCCTGGGAACATCTTTTTTTTTTCTGCTGGGTCTTCATGGCGTTGCCTTCATCTTGTCCCCAACTCATGAGTGAAACGGGCTTAAATCATCCTTAGCTGTACCTTTGTTGAAGTAGCATTTTCCCTTATTTCAACACGGACCAAGGATAGGCTCAAGGCATGTAAAATCTGTTAGGTTTTGTCACCCATTTACCTTGGAGAGAAATCAGATGACTGGCAGGGACTGGGAGCAGAAGAAGCAGAGGCAGGATAGCAATCAGCACAGGAATAGCCAATTTAATGTTGGTATAGTTTTCTACTGAACCCCAGGAAGGATGGATTGCACTGTAACTCAGTAGAGGGGAAATGGGGAAGATTCTTTCTTTCTTCTGAATGCTTTAAGCAGGATGTGAAGTGTTTTTTTTTCTCACCTTCTTTCTTTTCAACAACAACATCTTTTGTCATTTTGAAACGAAGGTCTTGCTGTTTTGAAAAGAAGGTCTGATGGATTCTGTGAAATTACAGTCAGGAAGGCAGAGTTAATTTGCAAAATCAGGAACTTCTGCAACTTGAAAATGATACCTTTTTTCCCTGGACACCAGCTGTGTACCTTGGCAATCTCCCCTTTTATTTACTTTCATAGTTATATATCACGCTATGAGTTTTAGAGGGTTGTCACTTCTTATCTTTTTCTGGCACAACACTTAAAAGGAAAGAACTACATGACATGATGGTTCATAGGATGAAAGATTGCTGAAGGCTTGAATTACTTGTAGCAGAAATGAGGTGTTAGGTTAGCATTGCCTAACATCTTCAACAGAGCAATGATGTCATTTCTCCATTCAAGAGCTTGAAGTTGCCTTAAATCCACCACATTCCAATTTAGCCTATTTGTGGTCAAGCTGTGAACAACTTACCTGGACACCTGTGAACAACTTACTTTTAAGTCTCTAAGAATGTTTTTTTTAGAGTCTAGTCATGCATCCCAACTGTTTTAGAAATATGGTTTCTGTGTGCCAATGTAAGAGCATTGTAGGAAGACCAAAGCTGGATTTGGTTTAGATTCTGCTCAAGTGACCCAGTTGCTTGCTTAATCTGCTTCTTGGATGGGGTTGGGGGAATCTTTTATTGTCACTCTGATAACTGATTCACTCTCTTTTTTTTTAATCCGCACTCAATCGTGACCAATTCTGCTGTGACTGCCTGGACAAGTCCCTGCAGTTTTCAAGGCAAGGTGTTTCGGAAGTGGTTTGCCATGCCTCCTTCCTAGAGCAGAGCCCAGCTGGCGAGCGCAGGAGGCGGGGTTTCCGTTGCTTCGCGCCTTTTTCGGGCGTGCGTGGTTTCCGTGCTCCCGGCAACTGCTCCCGGCTCCTTTTTGCAAGGTGCTGCCAGCATTTTTCCTCCCACCGGGGTGAGAGTCCACATTTATCTACTCACGTGAGTTTTCAAACTGCTGGGTTGGCAGGAGCTGGGGAGGAAGCAGGAGCTCACTCTGCTGCGTGGAGCTGGGCTCGAACCACTGAAGTGTCAACCATTTCTGGCCGGCAACTTTCAGCGTCATTAAGCCACTGCGCCCCTACCGATTCACTCATGCTGCACACAATATACCTCCCAATCTTGTTCTCCTGATGCTCCATTCTTTCAATATTCCATTTTTTCCCCCCAAATGTACCTTCTACAATAGTCTGCTGTATATTTTTCCAGGAAGAACAGATTTGTTGACAAGAAATTGAAATCTTAGACATTACATTTGTGGATACAGAGATCTGGAACTGTGAACAGTTTTCATAATTTCTATGCAACTGGACATCCACAAACCTTAATGAAAACATTACCACACTAAAGAAGCTCTGGTATAAGTCCTATCCAGGGGATGGGATAGTCCTTTATTAGAGGACTTTTTACAGGAACATCCTCTGTGGAACAGGACTTGCAGCAATTGCTAGCTTTTTAGCTGGTTCTCTATTTAGTCAGTTTCTAAATACTGATCCTCTCACCACTATAGTCTGTTTCAAAGTCTTATCTATTATATCTGCCATCAGCAGTAGCTGTGGTGAGGGATTCATTATTAATTCCTCTTCCTGAAAGATAGAAATATCTTCTGCGGCTATTTGCACTTTCAGACTTCAAACCCTATTTTCCTGTTGAGCAATAATTGGGCTCCCACCCAAAACTGTCAACTTCTCGTAACATTTTTCATGGTACGTGATCTGACAGTTGGCTTTGAGCCCGTTTCAAAGGAAACCTCATCGTACAATTTTGGAACATTGGACAGACCCATATTGAAGCATTTTTAACTGGGATTAGAAGGGAGGATCATGCTTTTTACTACTCTCTGTCTCCTCTTGTAAGTACTTTCTTGGTATACCTAATAAATATGTTAAGGATCACAGTATCCCATGGTCAACTTGGATGACCCTTCCTGGATTTAGCCATCATCTGTCAAGGCCCTTCTTTTGTTCCTACCATATTCAGAGGTAAGGAATGTAGAATCCCTAAGATAGTATCACCGTACATTTTGGCGGGTTGCTACCCATAGTAACCATCGGTAGCACTTCTGTCTATAATTACAGTGACCATATTTTCTTGGAAAAATAAAGGACCAACCTGAAAATGGGGCAAATCTGAAAGAGGTTCATAAGGATAAAAATGTTAATTGTTTATGTTTATAACTTGGCTTTACAAAAGATAATTCAAGAGCAAAACCAAGAGGAACTTTCCAAAAATGCATATTCTAATAAAAATATCTAAAATCAAACAGTATATGTAAATTTGTTTTAAAAAAGACAATTCAGTTTCCATATTTTTCACATGAACGTGAAAAACTGCACATTACGTGGTACCATTTGTACGGTAAAAGTTAAATGACCAAAATAAAGGACAAAAGTGAGTTTTTGAAACATAAATAAATCTAAAGGACAACTTTCTGAAATAAAGGGCTGTCCTTTATAATAAAGGATGTATGATCACTGTACCTGTAATCTACCTTTACAAACTTTATAGGCCTATGTTAGGGGACTGCAGTGGACCTTGACGAGGTGCTTCACACCATGGAGGCAACACTGTTTGCCTTATTGAGGTGCAGACAGAGTGCTATTCATCTCATCAAGGCAATTTGTGTGGCTACAGCTGCCTCCTCTAATGCCTCCACTAGCTGGAAGAAGGTTTCGTTCATGGGCAAAAGCCACTTCCTACACAGCTCGCATTTATGATGGTTGCAGATCCTGGGATCACGTGATTGCCATTTGCAACCTTCCCAGTCAGTTTCCAGCAAGCAAAATCAATAGGGAACTGCATGATTTGCTTAACAACCACATGATTCACTTAATGACCATGGTGAGTCACTTAACGACTGCTGCAAAAATGTCATAAAATTGGGTGCAGAGATGTGATGCCTCGCTTAATGACTGACCCACTTGACAAGTTTTGTGAGGAAAACATGTTAGGAACCAATCTTTCCAATGTTAAAATGTAGGACAAGGAAATTAATCATGGGATGGGATGTAGTTATTGTATTACAGGTAGTCCTTGTTTACTGATGATAATTGGAATTGGCAACTCCATCGTTAAGCGACGTGTTCACAAGGCACAACATCATGTGATTGCGCCAACTTAGCAGTTCCAGCAGTCCCAGCTGCCATTGTTAGGTGAATCCTGCATGGTCATGGCGCCATATGGTCACGTGATCACCATTTGCGACCTCCTGCCGGATTCCCCATTGACTTTGTTGGAAGCCGGCAGTGAAGATCGCAAATGGCAATACATGACCATGGGACGCTGCAACTTCATAATTGTGAACCAGTTGCCAAGCGCCCAGATTGCGATCACGTGACTTCAGGGACACTGAGATGGCCAGAACTTTGAGGACCAGTCGTAAGTACCACTCATTCAGTGCCATTGTAAGTTTGAACAGTTGTTAAATGAGTGATTGTTAAGTGAGGACCACCTGTAATTAAATTTAAGGCACCCAATTAAAGTTCTGTAATAATACATAAATCCTAAAACCGAGTTACCAAAACACAACTGCTGTGTTCATATAGTATGCTATATCTAAACACGTGCCTCATTATGGCTTAGTGAGATGGCCTGGTTCACATAGCACTGGAAGACAATGGCTGAATTCTTCAAACATTCTCTAGACTGGCTTCCCTGACGTGGACTCTCTTTGTTCAGATCTTTGAATTGAAGTAAATTTGAAATTTTGAGAGCGTGCGATAGGTACATCCACAAAATGGCTTTCCCTAGAGATCTGCCTGTTCAAAAAAATAGCTGCCTCTGGGAATAGCCACTCATTAAATTATTTGAATTATTTACTGGAAGGTGAGCTAGATGCCCTCTACATCTCTGCTGAATCATTGTAAGGCCCAAAGTTTTTGCTGCAAATAAATATGATGCTAAAGGTTGGTCCTTTGCAGTATTCCAGCTTCCTTTTAATTTTTTTTTTTAATTAAAAGAAGAGATAGAGATAGAGATAGCCCCTGATTGGTCCCTGGTTGTGAGGTATCCTGTGGGTAAGGGGTCACTTCGCTGATTACTCTTATTTTAAAAGTTCTGATGTTGTTTTAGGATAGTGGGGCAAAATTGTAAAGTAGTATTCTGTTTTATAATCATTCTAATATGGGGATTGTTAATGATTTAAATGAATGGTTTTAATTATTAGGTTTTTCATGACTGAAAAATGGACTATCAGTTTTATAGGAAAATATATTTTCAGGTCAATTAAAGCAAGGTATTAATGAAGCTGATGTGAATTAGTAAGTAGTGACCCACCTGAATGCAACTCAGCTTTCCTAAAACATTTGCTGCACCTGTTGAAACGTAATGGTTTAGAAAGTTGTATGTTTATGACTTATGCAATTGTACTGTGGCCTCCGAAGCAAGTGTTCCTAAAGCATAGGACCTCTGTAGTCAGCACTGATGCAATTGTGGTCACAGGCATGCTATCGTTTAATAAATATTACTTGGAACAGCAGCAAGGAGGCCACACCAATATCAGTGTGAAAAATCATATCCACCTTTCACAAGATATGGTGATGACAAATTGCCAGCCAGTCTAAACCAGATCTTTCCATTAATTCATAACATCTTGTACTTACTGAGATTATCTTCATTTTAAAAGGTAGGTGTTAAAAGGTAGGTGTCAGTGTTATCATCTGTTTGCAAAGCTGTTTCCCTTTAACATTTGGGGAAAAATGAGTAATGCAAAGTAGGCTTGTTTAGATGCTACTTTCCATAATTTGCTAGTTTACATTTCATATATGCTCTGTTTCAGGACACTACCTTCTCTTTTTGTCTTCCCCCACCCCCAGGTCTTTTCTCTTTCAACTGTTAGGGGACATTCTGTGGCCACCAAGTATATTGAGTGGAGACTGCATTTTATGAAGACAGGTTTGCATAGATTTAGTTTCTACTGGGCTTTGTGTATATGTGGGTGTGCTCTCTTCTTAATGTCTTTTTTTTTTTTTTAATCTGCGCTCAGTCGTTACCGACTCTGCAGTGACTGCTTAGACGAGTCCTTTTGCAGTTTTCAAGGCAAGGTGTTTTTTCGGAAGTGGTTTGCCAGAGTCCTAGAGCAGAGCCCAGCTGGTGAGCGCAGGAGGCGGGATTTCTGTTGCTTCTCGCCCTTTTCGGGCACGCACGGTTTTTCGCGCTTACCAGCAACTGCTCCCAACTCCTTTTTTGCAAGGCGCCGCCAGCATTTTTCCTCCCACCGGAGTGAGAGTACCCATTTATCTACTCACATGAGTTTTCGAACTGTTGAGTTTACAGGAACTGGGGAGGAAACAGGAGCTCACCCTGCTAACGCAAAGGCTGGACTCGAACCGCTGAAGCGTCGACCATTTCTGGCCGGCAACTTTCAGCGTCATTAAGCCGCTGCGCCACCACGTCCCTCTTAATGTCTACCCCTGGCAAATATGGAACCCCTCTTTCTTTATGCACAGATTTTGGCTACACAGAGGTCCACGTCTGGAAGAGAAGTTTGTTATTAGTGCTTGGTATAGAGTCAGGGCAGGCAATATGGTACTCTTGAGATGTCTTGGACTGGATCTCCCACAATGTCTTGATACTGGCAATGCTGACTAGGGAGTGATGTGGAAATGAAAGGAGCACAAACCACTACCATCTAACCCCACATAATGGTTCCTCCATCCTACCTACAACCAGAGAGGTTTCTGAAAAGCCATCTTCCCATGAGGAGAAAAGGGGGGTGGGGGAAAGCAGATTAAATGTGGAGTCCTTCTACCTGTGGAAGCTATACACATCTGAGATTGATTCCCTCTGTGTTCCCATATTTCAAGGGGCCTATAAAGTTGACCAATTGGTCAGCTTTTGTGCCAGAGAAAATCCTGAGAAGACAATTTTGGACCATGTCCTTGAACTTCAGGGCAGATGGTGTATTGGCGAGAACTCCTGCATTGCCCTTCTCCTGCTGTGTGACAAGGTGCCCCTTGCTACCACCATCCTCCATCCACCTCCATAGTCACACAAGGGATAGCTTTACTGCTTCTCCAGCAATAGTAGTAGTGAGGATTTGTACATATTTTTCCCTTCCACAAAATGGAAATTTAGCAAGGAGAAAATAATTATTGTGGGGTGCTCTTATTTGCACCCTCTCATTGGCTAGCTAGAGCCTGGGAATGCAGAATGAGCAGCTCCGCATTGGGTCACCCACCTAACACCACCAGGCTTCTGCCACTAGTAATGGAGAAAGTAAATGGAGAAAGCCAAGTGCTTTGGATCTCAAGAAGATGGAGCAACAGGAGGAGAGAAGCAGGCAACAAGAAAAACAGCAAGAGAAAGAGGCCATCAAAGGAAAGTCCAGCCAAGACAAGAAATTGATGCAATGCAAGCCTGAATACAGGGGGTACATATATTCCAGATTCCACTGATCTGGGTAACTGAGCTAACCACCATGTCATGATTATTTCTTCTTCCCTGATCTCTTGTCTTATGTCTCAATGTCTTTGGGCAGAAATGGTTTAAATGCTATCTTATTTAATTTTGTTGTGGTTGTTGTTGTTATGAGTTAGTCTGGCTGAAGAACAGGGTGCAAATGCTTTAATTTAACAATGAAGGCAATGTTCCTCAAACTGAGTGCTGCCCAGATATATATTGGACTAGAATCCTCATCTTTCCAAGGGGATTAGGATGTAGTTAAAACAACTGCAAATTTAGAGATGGTAGAATACAGTAATGCTTAGACATAGTCCTTGCTTTTTTCTCTCAGTTCCTGAAGTGGGAAATACTGTGTTGACTAGATCAGGCTATGTGGGTCAACAGAAGCAGAGGAAAGTATTTGCATTCTTGCAATTCCATGCTGGTCTTTACTACTGACTCTTGCATTCTTAGTATCTGACTAAGGGCCAAACTATGTATGATTCTAGTCATACGTTTAAGTGATTGGTACTTCACCTAGCTGCTTCTGTTTTGTAGCAAGGGTGGGGAGGGGAGTGGACTCTGGAACATACTTCCCATCCAGTTAGGATCTTGTACTATTTTGTTTTCCTGAAAAATTCCCATACTTGGCCAGAAAATAGCTACAACCAGCAGAAAACAGAACAGGATCCTAAAGGCACACTAATCCAGACCAAGAGCCTCTCTCTGGTTAGGGCTCTGAATTTGCTTGTGGGTGAAAATAAAAGCAATCACATTAAGCTTAAACTTATGACTAGAATCACACATAGGCTACTCCTTTCCTAGTTTCTGTCCCGGTTTGAAATCAGCTCCAATCTCTGTGTTCCTAAGAGAGCAGCAGTGTTAGAGAGCTGAAGTGATTTATTTCTGGTTCAGCTGCAGTGTTATTGTATCATGACAAAGCTATTTGCTTCTGTTGTTCTGAGATTCTGTGGCCCCATTTCCCCATTGCAGAAATTCACCTCCTGAACAAGAGATTCTGTAAGGATCAAGCTGGCTTGGCCATTCCCCCCAGAAAACGAATACAAGCAAGTTGGGGTGAAATTGGAAAGTGTTTTTGTCCATTACCATCTTATCTTCTGCTGTGAATCAAGGACAACCCCTTCTCTTCTCTCTTCAGGAGCAAAGCAAAGCGGGATTTTATTTATTATTTGTTTATGTATTTATTTATTATTTGTTTATGTATTTATTTATTTCCTGCAGAACTTGCAGCAGCCTTGGGCAGGATGGTGCTTTTCATTCCTTGCCTGTTCAAATTGGAAGAAGTGAAGACAATCTCAAATCGCTTTCATACTGCTTCGGAGGGATTGGGAAGTGAAAATGGTGGTAGTGTGAAAATGCCCATCGTTTGGCCTTGAAGTAGATGACACATGTCATAGAGTACAGCCAAACAAATGCATCTGTCAGTTTTGCTCACTCATCCAAACTTCTCCAGCTTCTCCTGGGGGAGGGGGGGGGAGGTGCACTTATGCAGGGTATCTGCAGTGATGGTCACCAGCTTCAGAATGGTGGGTGCAACTGGGTGAGGGAAGCCTGGAGCCTTTATGCGTGCATGCAGTGCGTGCAATACACATCAGAAAGGGTGGAGCTTTGATTGCCTGGTCATGCCTGCCCTTTCGAAGCCAGGGACTATCACTGTGGACACACCTGGATGGGAGGAATACATCATCATCTCAAACATCCCATTGCATTCTCACATATATTAATCCAAAGCAAGTGCATTCTAAACGTGGTTCAGAAAAGATGCAAAGAATAAACCAAATCTCTTTCCTGTTTCTCTGGCTCAGTTGGCATTGCCTTACAAAAATTCCTGGACTGCCATTAGTCTGCTTTGGCAAGACGTTTGTAAGGGATGCTCTAGTGAACCATTAAAGCCATGCAAGTGTGCCAGATGTTATTTCTATATCTGCTGACTCCACAATTGAATATAATATTATGGCAAATTGGGCAATCAGTAGCAACTAGTCTAATTGGGTCTTTACTATTTCAGAATTACAGGAAGCCAATCTTCAAGGCCATCTGCTAGGGAGCAACAGTAGAAGAGAGCTCTTATCATGGCCTGTTTGTAAGGTTTTTTTTAAAAAAAAATACATTTAGCTAGCTTCAGAGGATACAGCATGCTGGAGTAGACGGGTTGTTTAATACACTAGGTTTTGTTTAATCTTCTTATATAGTCAACCTACAGTAGATGCACTGATATACTTGAAATAGGGGTCTCCTTCACCTATTTTAAAGTCTCCAATAGAGTTCTTAAAACAGGCTTTTCCCCTTGATGTAGCATGACAACGCTATAAAAAAGCATACCCAAACAATCAGGTCTGGTTAAGGTTTGCTTATGCGCTTTGTCACAGTTTCTGACTCTTAGGATAGATTTCATTTTGTCAAGAGGGGATGAGTCTCCTTTAAAGGTCTGACTGCATTGGTCTGCTTGGATCTGTGTTATCTCAGAATGTTCTGAGAGCCTTCTACGCAGAGCAAGAGGCAAATGTGGTCTGTTGAAAAATGTCAAGTCCTGGGGAGGGGAGAGATGATGTCTGATATCGCATATATAACTGGATGACGGTGCTGACTGATTTCCTTATACCAGTCTTTTTTTTTTCCTTCCCTTTTTGCCCATTTACATGGATTGGCAATTCGGATTTCCCTTTAACCTTTCAGTGTTTAAATCTCTTGGAATGAGATTTCTCCCATTCATCACACCTGGCAACACTAACTTCTGCCTGAATACCTTAACATCTTCCTTGTATACTTTCTGGACCTTGACTGCTGGATAGAGTTGAATTCTAGACTCAGAGACCTCTACAGAGTGGCAAGGGGAGGTAAATGATGAAAAATACATCACAGTATCCTGACACCAACCGACTTCAGTTACTTGCATTCAATGTCCACATGCAAGTATGGAAGGCTGGAATTGAGGCTGTGACATCACATTGCACACTCTATCACTCCACTAATTTGGCGAGGGGTGTCTGGTTTTCATTAATGCCATTGAATTGGGTAGTAAATGATTATGTCTAGTTATGTCATTTGCATGCTGGCATCATTCATTTCAATTTACAATATTTGCACAAAGATGTCATTGCATGAAGATACAAATGTCACTGCACAAATGACATAAATGGACACAAATGATATAATCTGCATAATGAGATCCTTGTGCAAATGATGAATATTGCAGCAGGCATTTGGTATGCTGCACGTGAAGTCTATTATATTGAGGTCTGATAGGTTTCACTGTACCGGAAAATGATTTTTTTTTTTGTCTCCTGGTTTGCATTTCAGTGCCACTGAGCTACACAACTGCAGTGCTATGAGAACGTAGAAGTCCAGATGTATTTCTGGAGATGTGTTAAGGACCTTTGCATATGTTTGTTCTCTGTATTTTCAAAAACTTGAGATTGGAAAAAAATCAATATCAATATGCAATAATATGATTAAATCAAATTCAATAAAATGAAACACTAAATAAAACATAGAGATCAACTAAAATAGCATGTACCTGAATAAAAAACGTAGGTGGTAATGGATTCTTTGGCCTGGAAGTGAACTCAGTGAGTCCTATTGCAGGAGGGGTCTTGATCTGGAGAGAAATGTTCTTCTTATCACAACAGGTTGTTATTCATTAATAATGGAAATGTACAATCTAATTTATTTATTAGATTTATATTCAGCCTTTATTTTGTACAACTCACAGCAGCATACATTTGTCCTACAACAATGCTGTGAAGTGGGCTAAGCTAAGAAAGGGTGACTGGCCCAAAGTCACCCAGCTGACTTCCATGCCTAAGGGAAAGCTAGAACTCACAGTCTCCCAGTTCTAGTCCAGCATCTTAATCAGTATACCAAACTGGCTCTTTTAATGATCTTTAATTATCTTTATGATGATCTGATTATCATATTTATGATAATTAAGTATGGTCTTTGTTCTCATAAGCTACTTGTTCTAGAGTCATCCCTAATGACCAGCCCAGCCTGGCATATCTGCTGGTGCTTCATCCTCTACCCTAGTTGGCCAACAGAAGGATATTGCCCTGGTGTTTGAGCCCCATTTTAAAATTCTAGTCCATGGCTAGAAATGTTTTGGCTTCTCAGATATTTGCAACAGGTCTCAACCAGATGGCCAAGGGTAAGGGTTACTGGGAATTGTAGTTCACTGCCATCTGGAAAGCTTTAGCAGCTGATCCCCAAGACTCCAAGATAGACAGCACTTTCTAAGTGTCTGGATTTAGATTTCAGAAGCAATGTCAGTTCCACTGAGACACTTTACAAAGAACAACAGTATAGAAAATAAGTCAGTAATGGATCTAGATTGAATGTTAATATCGACACCTAATATTTTTTATTAATCATTGCTAGTGCTGATTGACCTTGTCTTCCTTTTTAGTGCCTGCATGCAGTCTCTTTTATTTGAATAATTCATTTGCAACCCTTACTCATCATATTCAGCCATCTGCCCAGATCAAGAGGTCAGATTCCTGCTCTCAGAAATGCAGACGCATAAGTGGTTTTCCTTCAACAGGTATTACTATTTAACATCAAGTTTCTTCCTTTTTCATGCAATTAGGTTAAACTAAGCGAACATGAATTTAAAAAATCACAGGGTATAACATGAGGTACCACCAGATGGAAGCAATTTTTGGTAGTCTCTAGGAAGGGACATTTGATATGAGGGTTGTCCTGAATCTCTGGTTTTTGCTAACCTAATTAAATCAGTGGAACTAATTCAGTGCAAGATGTTTTGGAGGACTGTCGCAAGTACAACAGAGATGGATGAATGGATGGATAAAGTTTTGACTTCTCCCATATTCAGTGTTTTTTCAATTTCAGGGTCTGTCTCTTTTAACAAGAAATGTTATCCAGCAACAAGCATCATAAAATGCTGACAAGAAGTCCCCTATTTAAATATTCAGCACTATTTTTTCTCCATGAAGAAGTTTGTGATTTTTTGATCCTTTCTTGTAAAAAACAAACAAATTGAACCAAACAGAATTCTTACTCATTAAAAATTCTAATATATTTTTGCATGGAAATTGCATTGGAGCAAACTTTAATGTGTGAAATCGCTCTGCTTCGCCTTGAGACCTCAGACTGAAGCAATGAAATGGGCCAGTTTGATCTGGCTGCTTGTCTTGGGTAGAGAGACCTCTGTGTGTTTGCAAAAGACCTTCATAGACACTCTAGATCAAAGCAATACACCTGCTATAATCCAGCACATTATACTTGAGCTGTTCTGATGCAGGAAGTGGTTTTGAAGCATTATCAAATTAAAGTGTCTCTTCAAAGCTCCGCACAGTCTAATAACTCTGGGACTGCCTCTCCCTGATGGTATCTGCCCATCCTACTAGGTTAGATAGGGTGGGCATGCTCCAGGTCCCCTCCCTCAAGTGTTGCCACCTGATGGGGCCTTGGAGGTGTGCCTTCTTGGTGGCTGCTCTAGCCATTTGGAACAGCTTCCCACCTGAGATCAGAGGGATCCCTACCCTTTTAGCCTTCTGGAAGCCTATGAAGACCTGGCTCTTCCCCAAGCATTGGGCTAGGATGGGGTTGAGCTGGGAGGATAATTGGTCTTGGCCCGGGGTTTACTTTTGTTTTTAACCATGTTTTTATGGATTGTTGTGAGTCACCTAAAGTCATTGCATGAGATAAGTAGCCGTATAAGTCCTGTAAATAAATAAACAAACAAATAAATATAAAATAATCCACATTCCATCACAGATGATGGATTGTATTATATATGTGCAGTATGTATGTAGCGCATATTAGGCATTAACAGACCACAGTAGGTCCATTCTGATTTGTTGTTCAGTCGTTAAGTCGTGTCCAACTCTTCGTGACCCCATGAACCATATTGCACCAGGCCTTCCTGTCCTTCACTGCCTCCCTGAGTTTGCTCAGTTTCATACTCATTGCTTCAGTGTTGCTATCTAACCATCTCATCCTCTGCCGTCCCCTTCTCCTTTTGCCTTCAATCTTTCCCAGCATCAGGGTCTTTTCCAAAGAGTCCTCTCTTCGCATTAGGTGACCAAAGTATCTGAGCTTGAGCTTCATTATCAATCCTTCCAATGAGCAGTCAGGGTTGATTTCCTTTAGGATTGACTGGTTTGACCTTCTAGCAGTCCAGGGGACTCTTCAGAGTCTTCTCCAGCACCACAGTTCAAAGGCATCAATTCTTCGGCGCTCAGCCTTCTTTATGGTCCAGCTCTCACAGCCATACATTACTACTGGGAAAACCATAGCTTTGACTATGCGGATCTTTGTCGGCAAGGTGACGTCTCTGCTTTTTAATATACTATCCATTCTGATTACCATCTACTTTTAGGAATATTCTTTCTTTCTTAGTTTTTATTTTTTAAAAGTCTGGTAAACCTACAGCTGTGCTGGGCTCTTTTGAATGAGGTAGACTTCTTCCTTGTCTGCACTATTGGCCATTTTAGAGATGTTGAAAAGATAAAATAAATCTCTTAGATATGCATCGGAAACTTTAGAACGTAAATGCAATCTCTCACTGCCCCACCTAGATTTCCTGCCATAGAACCACCAAAGCAAAATGATAGTTTTACCCCCCAGCAGCCTCCATGGCAGAATTATTTCAATATGAATGAAATTAATATGAACGATGACAGAGAGAGATAGAGAGGAAGGCAGAGAAATTAATTTGATTCATATTGCCTGATTAACAACTCAACACAAACACATATTTTACAATGCAGCTGAGCTCAGATGTAATAGGTGAATCAGTCATAAATTAGTTATATAATAGATATCACCCCTGAAGTCCTGTCCTCCTTGGTACTGAGAATGCGTCATGAATGCTATTTCACACATTTCTAATGGAAAATTTGGCTAAAAGTTTTTTTCCCCCTTTTTTAAGCTCAGTTTTTGGAAGTGCTGGAAAATTACAACATCTTTTCACTGGAGCTGATTTGGGAAAAAACAGAGAAAGAGGGAGGGGGAGAGAGGAGGAGGAGGAAGATAAAGTGATGCTTTAGAATCATGCACAAGCTTCATGAACATAGCCACCCCAGTGACAAAGTGTGTGTGTGTGTGTGTGTGTGTGTGTGTGTTTGGCTCTTTAGTGGGAAGATGCACAGTTCACTGGCAGCATCTATACTTTGTTTATCCAATTACTGGTAACCCCAGTTTTTAAAAAAGCCCCAGATGGACAGTTAATGGCCCAGGTTGTATCCTGCAGGCAGAGCACACGTGGAGGTCCCTCATCTGTACTGATGTTAAAGAATATAGTTTTATTCATCCTTTGGGAATGAAAAAGACAATGAAATAAGTACATGTTCAAAGGGAATGAGGACTTTCTACAGCTGTCTATATCCTATTGGTCAATGCTGCTAACCACAGAAAGCTAGGAACGTCTCCCACTGAGCAGTTGGAGAACTTCATTGTGTTGCTGAATCATTAACTGGAAGTTCTGAGTGAGTTCAGAATGTAGGCCTTTGGATGGCCCATCCAGAACATACTTTGTTTAGGGCAAAAACTGGTTAGGCTCAGCTCGATGGTGTCTGCCATCCTTAAAAGCTCAGGGACAGCTCCCAGAGACCATTAAAAGATATTACCAGATTGTAATTTTTAATGTGACAGAAGGAGGAAGCCATGAGAGGCATGCATGACTGGAGACTAATCCTAGGTTTACTGAACATGAAACAGAACAACTGGGTAGGGTCAAAAGTTAAGATATTAGGTGCCATCACACACTTAAAGTTCCATCCCTTCTTTACATGTGTCACATATGCAATCCACATTAAAAAGGGCAGGGCTTCAGCCATACAGTCCCACCACCTTGACTTTTTGATCTCCCTTGAGGGCGCTCCTCATTGGAAAGAAATTTGGGTTTTGTTCTGATTCCAGTTGGAATTTAATCACATTCAAGAGCTGTTTTGCCCTTAGTTCAGAAAAAGTAGGCTATCTCTCTGAAACTATGCCACACATGGTGCACTATAGTGGAATATCCACTTGATGAGCACACCCTAAATAGGGTAGCCACGGGCATCTGGTTTGCCACCTTGTATGTCCATATTCTGACAAGTTTCTAGGCTTAAGGGCTTAAGACTACACTTAAAACAGGAACTGAGCTCTTGGGTAATACATTCATTTCATAAAAGAATGCACATTAGTGTTTATTGTCACATTAAAAAAAAAAAAAGGCCCAAGACATTTTTCTGAAGCAGGGACACAAAACCAGTTTCTGCAGAGGGCCACAGCTGGAATCCATACTCCAACAACTAGGACTAAGACAAGGAACTGAAAGGGAGCAGGAAAAAATTTAAATTCAACACGTTCACTAAACTTATATATTTAATGCACTGAGTATTTAATAACTTTCTCCATTTGTCACATTAAAAAATACCATTCAGTAGAAACTTTTGGAGAAGGTATGGGAATTTCATCCAAGGTTTGGGGGCTAGAATAGGGGCTGTAACCCTATTCTAATTGTATGTCCCACAGGCAGCCTCTCCTGCAGGAATTCAATATGGTAGACAAGTGTTTCCACAAAGATTATATTTTGTTAACATGAGTTCGTAGTGCTATTCTGTTTACTTACCTAGCACCACTGCAAGGTCACTAACACTCTGCTGCTATTGTTTTCCAGCAAAATCTCCTAAACGTTCATTTGATACAAAGGAAAAGCAAAGTTTCCATCTAGATGAGCCCTCAAGAAAATGTGATCCTTCACTGAAGCACTGACTTCCCAGCAGTTCAAGACCCACTTGACTAAAAGTTACCTCCCTATCATATTTCTAGGAGACTGGTAATCTGTCAGGTAGACTCCCAGAAAAGAATGGCCCAATTATCACTTGCGAATAATGGAATGGACTTTTGAACTGCTATAAACAGTGAGTCAGTATCATTCCTAATGAAAAGAGGCTGAGCAAAATTAGGCTGCAAAGTTTGTTATGTGAGTTCAATGTCATTGAAAGAAGTACGGGCTTGTACAATCCTCACCATGGATAGTCAGCACGATAGAAATCTTATATTTGTTTAGTATAGAAAAAAGGACACATGCCTTTAAGACTTCACTCAGTGATATTACATAATCACCTTATGAACACATAAACATGTAATACTATATTCATGAATATACACCTTTAAAAGAAAACAGGTTTCTGCTTGATCTTCCTGTTTGATTGAGCTGAATACCTTCTTCCTTGTTCAGTATGCCAAGATGATTTATTCAGTAATTATTGGAACATTTCCTCATAAAATTTGCAACATATTGACAGAGGTAATCCATAGATGCTGAAAAAGCATACACACAATTCATGGCATTTTAGCAAAGAAAAAAAAAAAGCAATAGCTTTTTAAGCCACCATGATGCCCAAATTCCAGTGATGGTCAGTATTTGGGAGCAACTTACCATTCAATCTAGAAGTGGAAGGCCTGCACCAGTGCTTAAGAGACCTCACAGGAGAATAGAGAGGCATCGTCTTTAAAGGCTGTGAGCACCTTGATTATGATCATCCTGTGATATGGAATCTTCCAAGCCTCTGTCTCATCCTTCATTTTTGTAAATAGAGGTTGATGACATGGCAGGTGTCACTATACCCTCAGGACCCTCCTAAGTTGTCCCAGTTTGCAGAAAGAAAAGAAAAATCTTATGATAGAAGATTTTGATCTGTTCTCACAGGCTTTTGGTATTCTCACAAGAGCATTTCAATGAACCCGAATGATAATCTCATTGTACTTCATCGGTTTCATGTGATAACTCATCAGTGTCAAGGGAAGTTGTTGAAATGACCTGACACTTTTTGATCTTGTGAGATTTCAGGTTTTGGAAATGGTGCCTGTTTCATTTTGCTTGGCATTGCTGAATCGTGCTCTTTAGCAATGATATGAAGTCATCAACTGAGATTATTCTGAAGTTTAGGGTAAACTGTATCAGTATACTGATGATACATAGTTCTGTAACCTGAGTTGAGCAAAGCTATAATATACCATGCTATATCAGTAATAGATGAGATAAGGGCCAATAAATGAAAGCTGAATGTTGGTTCAATAGAAAAACTTTGGGTATTTGGTTCCTGGAATTAATGGCACTTTCATTTTACTTCCCAGTTTCTCAAAAGCATTCTGCAGACATTCCACTATCATCTTTACTTCCTCATTGACCTCAGAATGCTCAAAATAAAGAGAAAGAAAATTTTCTTGCTGTGCCACTCTGAACTCTCCCCCTACTCCATACCAAAAGGTTACATAAGAAATTGTTTTCATCCCATCCTTATCCATGCTTTTAATTAATGCTACATGCATTTTGCTAGTGATAGGCCTAAAAAACTGAGCACTGTCTATGAGGAAGGAGCTATCAAGCCAGTTTTCTCTTTGAAGGACCATCTGGGGCAGCTGAAGCCCAGGAGGTGGGATGAGGTAAGAGTTCCCACAAACAAGGAAAGAGATTGCCTACAAGATCCACAGTGCTGCAGCTTTTCAAAGAAAAGAGTAGTTTTATTGCAGTTTCAAATAAACCACAGTGGAGGCAGAAAGAAGTCAGCCTTCATTTTATGATGAGCCTTTTATTATGATCATGATATGAGATTGTACAACTAAGGAGCTGATTCTCAAATGATGCAAAGAGTCCACGTGGAGATGCCTTATGATTATCAGAACTGTTGTGTGTATTCTACTTATAACAGAAGACTTTATTAATCTACAAAAGAGGAGCATTTTCTGTGGTATCACCCTGACTTTAGGAGGAGAATATCCTCCTAAAGGATGCGGCAGTAACATTTTATTCTCTTCAGTACCAGATTCAAAGTTTTAATTCAGACGTTGAAAAAAATATATATTTCAGCTCCCTGAAATTGTTATATTAATTATGTTATATTGTTCTTTATCTAATTATCAAGTTACAACATAAACAAAATGTGAACAATTGCTGGGAATCCATGTAAAGCCAGCATTGTATAAACCGTACAACTGTATTATTGTAAATAAATTAGAAAATAAGCAACAAAATCTAACGTTATAAGGTGCATTGGGAAAAATTAAATACCAGAGTAAAATGGTGTGTCTTAGGCAGTTTTTGTATTTATAATATTTTTATAAAAATATTTGATCTTTGTATCATTGTGATTTTTTGGGGGGGGGAAAGAATGTGTTTTTTAACTTTTAAAATGATGATAACGATGTGTAGGCGATTGGCCCATGGAAACAGATCCTTTAAATATTTGTTCCCCCTTGAAATTGGTGGATAATCTTTGATGAGTTATTTTCTCTCAAAAGATGTAGCATCTTCAGTATGTTGTATCCTAAAGGAGGGCCTGGAATTATTGATCCCCTTTTGACCCCCTTTTAACCAGAGCTCTCATGAAGACTAAAGGGCAAAGACAGGTTTTTGATTTCCAACCAACGTTCCCATTTTTATGGGGCTGAATTCCTGTGCTGAGCAAGGAGATAAGGGTGCTAAATGGAAGTAAATCATCATTTAAGGCACTTTATTATTTAAATATGCAATAAGAACTCTCTCATTTGCCATTTCTTATCATATTACCCCCCACACACATACTTTTTTTCATAATTGGCAAAGGTTGCCAAGCAAGAGGCAGTAGACAAACAACACCACCCAGTGCTCTGGCAGCCTCCACTGGCAGTTAAATGGCATGTCTGGAATTGCCTGTGGTCTAGGCCTGAAGCCTTTACTTTCCTTTGATAGAAATGTTCTGCCTCATTTTCCCCATGCAAAGCTGGCCATGACAGAAGTTCTTCCTTGCTGAAAAGGGGTGTGTGGCTTTGTCCATATTTGGTATTCGTTTGCTTGGTTGCAAACGCCCTGCAGCTGCCTGACTTGGCCAACTTTTTAGCTTCACAGTAGTTGGTACGTGAAAGAAAAACAAAAGGGTGAACTTATTCATTCTAAGGCAGGGGAATATTACCAGAGGAGAAGACAGGCTATAATGTAGGGCTCTTCTAAACAGCAGGTTTAGATGCTTGACTCCTGTGCTAAAACTGACTGGCTGGACGTTGGCTTCAGTGGGTTCAGTGCACCATTGTCAGCAATATCTGGCACTGCAAAATGATGCCTCAAGAGACTGAAGGATGGGACAACAATCTTTATTTTAAAAGGTGCTGCTCTGGCTATAGCTATAATTAAGGTCAAATATAGATTGAACTCCTGCTTTAGATTTCTGCTTTCTGCTGGTGTTCCCCAGCCTTCTTCCCATCATATAGTTTCTCCTACCATGGAAATATGTTTTGTCTTATTAGATTAATGTATAACCTGAATGCTTAGATTTATGGGCCATCAGACATAAGCCAGTTCCTCTTTACACATGGGATGCCTATCTGGAAGGCATGTGTAATCAATTTCATATTTAAACTCAAGATTCCAAGGACCAAACTACTTTTTAGATGTTTAGGAACCCTGGATTGGAACCCAAACATGGGCATAGTGGACTTGAATGCAGTTGGAGGTGGATGGGAGGTATGTCTGCTATTTATATTGTCAAAATTACATATATATCCCCACCACTCTGGACTGACACCTCAGCAGGGGACAAGGAGTTTAATTAATGTTAATATTCCAGTGTTGAAGCCACCCAACTCCACAATGACTCTCACAGTGAAGTAAACTTTTTTAAAAATAACATATATCAAAGAAAAGAAGAGGCAGCTGAGTAGAAGACCAACTGGAAGTTGGACCCTTCCTACATTCTTGTAAGAATCTTGAGTTGGGTCAAGTACCTTGAACTTTAGTGTAAAAAAGAAGATATTGCTGCTAGATACTTTTTTAACATAGAGTCATTTGGCATTCTGCAGATATCTTCTGTGTTTTTCTGTGCTCCTTTATGAATTTGAGACTAATAAGGTTTAGAAGGGAAGTCATATGTTGCTTAACGCTTCGTAGTTTTCTACTTTGGATTTTGACAGATGATAACAAACTTCAAAATGCCAGATAAGGCAAGGGTGGACAAAATCTGTTTCTGGCCATTTGGCTGAATAGTTGTGGGCTAGCCTTCTTCCCATCATATAGTTTCTCTTACCATGGAAATATGTTTTGTCTTATTAAATGACATAGATGTGCCTTTTGGGGAAATTTCATTTTTAAGGTAGAAGAGCATAACACCAATGGAAAAAAAGGATTAGAGATCTTAAAATGTTCTTAAACTGCTTCATGAAATTTCAGCAGACAAGCACTTCACAAGTTTGGGGGTGAATGGCAAGTTGGCTCTGAGATCCACATGAGGCTGTGGGAAATGTACCTAATTTCTTGTCTGTTTCAGGTATCTTTTAAAGCCTCCTTTTAACAGCTAATCCTACACAGTAAGTGCTGCTGGGATGGGCAATTTCATTTTCAAAGATGTTCCAAATAAAAGGTAGGTAAGTTATTCTACATCCAGTGAGCTTAAATGTTCCAAATAAAAGGTAGGTGAGTTATTCTACATCCAGTGAGCTTAAATGTTGGTCAGTGTTTTCCAGATCAGATTTCTTCAGAACCTTCTTTCACTTGCTCATTTTGCTATATCATTGGCCTGAAGAAACACTGAACTTGAGGAAGCGTAAATGAAGTCTTCTGCAAATATTCAGAAATCTGAGGAGCAAAATCTGTGAAGTTAAACTATCATTCACAATGATCCTGAGATGCCATGCCTTACAAAGATAGATTTATGCTGGGTTTGACTACTGATTTAATTTGATCCTTAGTTTTTGAATAGAAAATAGAAATAATATTTCCTTTATATTCAAGTAAAAACACTTCCAATTTAGAATTCCAATACTTCTACTAAGCATGGATGATTCTCGGAATTTCCACTGAAAAAGGAGATTGTTTGGGAATTATTCCAGGTGAGCTACTGTTCCAGTAGAGCAGATGCCAGTATGGCTGAGAGTACTTGAACAACTGATGTGCAGTTTCAATATTTTGTGGAAGTCAGACTGGAAAAATAATGAAGCCAGAATTCTAACCACTGTTTTTATCTTATTTTATAACCTTATAACCTTTTGATGTCAGATTAAGAGTGGGGGAGAAGTGGGAGGAGAAATCTTACATTGATAGCACCAATTGTCAGGTTTGTTTATATCAGCTGTGATAAGCTTTTTGTTGCTGGGGACCACGCTGGTTTTGTTTTTCCATGGGCTAAAGTCTGATGTAGGAATTATATTAAAGTGAGTAAGTTGGAACACAAATATGGGTATTTTCCATTCCCCCTCTTGTTTTGGGGGGTGAGATATGGAGAGAACGTCATTGCCACCCCCTCCATTACAGAGCACAGCAGCTGATATGAGGCATAAGATCATGGATAAACTAGCTACAGTCAACCCTCGAGACCAATTACCAAGGCTCAGTGGAGAAGTACCATCAGTTAGTATGCTAGAAGATGCCAATAGAGCCCTCACAACAACCCCTACTACCACCATAACTCAAACCAATGAACTGGTATATGCTACAGCTGCTGTAATCCTGGAAATGCTTGACTACATGATCAAGAAGAACACCAGTACATATACCCCTCCCCTCGGAAAATGAGGTTGGAGGCTAAGATCAAGACAACTCAGAGACAAGTTAGCTGGTAGAACTACAGAAGGGTGTGCAGATTAAGGATAAGACTTGGCTACTGAAAAAATACATGGGCCTGACTCCATCTGAAGCCCTAGAGACTGCTAAACAAAGGCTTACAGCACTGGCTACCAGGCTAAGGAGATACACTAGAGAAGCAGAGGCCAAGAAGATAAATGCCCTGTTCTCCAAAGAACCATCCATGGTGTACTCCCAAGTGCAGTGCAACAACAGAGTAACAGCAGAGCCACCAGCAGCAGAAACTGAATAGTACTGGGAAAACATATGGGAGAAAGAGAAGACACATAACACCAATGCAAAGTGGCTGCAGGACCTGAGAGCAGATCACAGCAATCTCCCAGAACAGGAACCAGTCACCATCACAGTAGCAGACACCCAACAGTGGGTCAAGAACATGAAGAGCTGGACAGCACCTGGCCTGGACATGATCCACACCTACTGGCTAAAGAAACTAACAGCAGTGCATGAACACCTAGCAGCACAGATGAACCAGCTGCTAGCAGCAGGCTCTCACCCAGACTGGGTAACACAAGGAAGACAGTGCTTATCATGAAAGACCCTCACAAGGGAATAGCACTATCCAACTACCGGCCAATAACCTGCCTCCCCACAACACGGCAAGTCCTATCAGGCATCATAGCCACCAAGCTACAAGACCATATGGGCCAATACATGAGCACAGCTCAGAAGGGCATTGGGAACAACACCAGAGGCTCAAAACACCAGTTGCTCATAGATAGAGCAGTCGCCCGAGACTCAAGGTCTAGGCAGACCAATCAGAGCACAGCCTGGATTGACTACAGGAAAACCTATGACTCAATGCCACACACACAGATCTGTGAATGCCTGGCTCTATACAAAGTCAACAGGATACTACTGTCAGGCCTAGCCCAAGGAACTCCAAGAGACAATGCAAATTCAGTTCAGCTATGTTTATTAGCTACAATCTCTAGCAAGAATCTTCCCAGACTGAAACCCCAGCACTCAAGTAATGCCAGCCACAATTGTGAATTCCTCAGGGAGGTGCCAGTCTCATCCTCTTGTATCTCCCACGCTCCTCCGGCGAGCTAAGAAAATGTTTATCTCTCTGAGCCTGGCCTTCATAATTCCATTCCATCACCACTACGGACTTTCCTCAAGAACTCAAAGTGGAAGACAACACTGGAAGTCAACTCAAGACAGCTCGCACAAGTGGCACCAAGTGTGGCATATACCAAGGTGATGCACTGTCCCAGCAGTGGTGATAGATGTATCAGTGCCAAGTGACAGCAACTTCAGGAAGAAGGAGTATGAAAAGTTGGAGAAGTACCAGGGCCTGAAGGAAGAACTAGAGAGGATGTGGAAAGTAAAGGCCAAAGTGGTCCCAGTGGTGGTAGGAGCACTTGGGGCTGTGACTCCTAAGCTGAGAGAATGGCTCCAACAGATCCCAGGAACAATATCAGAGCTCTCTGTGCAGAAGAGCGCAGTGCTAGGAACAGCTAAGATACTGCGCAGAACCCTCTAACTCCCAGGCCTCTGGGAGAGGACCCGAGATTGAGGAAGACACATATCAGCCATAGGGGTGAGAGGGGAATTTTTGTAGACCTCGCTTACGACTGTTCTTTAAGTGACCGTTTGAAGTTATGACAGTGCTAAAAAAAAGTGACTTATGACTGGTGCCCGAAGTTACAATGGTTGCAACACCCCTGTGGTCACATGATTGCAATCCAGGCACTTGGCAACCAGCTCACACTTATTTATTTATATTTATTTATATTCCAAATTTGTCACTGCCCATCTCACTGCAGAGTGACTCTGGGCGGTTTACAGTAAAAGACGGTTATGATGTTTGCAGCATCCTGGGGTCACATGATCACCATCTGCAACCTTCCCAGCCAGCTTCTAGCAAGCAAATTCAATGGGGAACCATGTGATTCATTTGATGACCACATGATTCGCTTGATGACCGCTGCAAAAAAGGTCATAAAATCGGATTCGGTCACATGATGATTTGCTTAACAATCGCATTGCTTAGTGACCTAAACCCCGGTTCCAATTGTGGTTGTTAAGCAAGGACTATATATATATATATATATATATATACATATATATATATATATATATATATATATATATATATATATATACATACACACACACACATACATACATACATACATACATGCACAGATACATACATACAGTATATCCAAACAAACAAAAAATCATTAATCCTGCTTCAAGGTTGGGGTAGAGTCAATAGCTTTTGATTAACCTGTTTCAGTTAGCTAAATAACATTGTACTATCAACTCAGACTCTGTCTGCACCTGAGGGTTATTTCTAATGGTGCCAAAAGAATTCCCAAAAGAAGTGGGAATGATCAGAAAGTCCTTCCCTATATTTTTAGTCCCATTCCTAGGATTGCAATGGGCTGGAGAGATGCCAGCAAAAGCCCTTCAAGTCTCTTACACTGTTAACAAAAAGGAGCAGTTAAAAGTATTATTGTTTTTATTATTTGTTAGTTTAAAAATACAAAGACTGAGGATTGTATACTAATGGTAGTAGAGAAGCAACCGTTTTCATGGGGTCCATGGGAAGGGTCCATGGGAAGAAGAAAGAAGATGAGTTCTTTGTACAGGGCTTCAAATTTCTTTGGGGAAAACCATGACATTCAGTATATCAGTCTGATATATTTTCTGTAGCAGAATGTCTATCTCTCACTTTCATGAGTGAGATATGCATAGATCTGCCTATGCTACTGAATATGAGATCAACCATCAGGCAAAGTTTATGTTTTAAACACTGGCTTATTTATACAAAGTCCTGTTTGATTAGGAATCTTAAATGTGTCAGCTGTACTGTTCTTACCTGCTTTTGTTTCTCCCAAAAACACACACACACACACAGAGAGAGAGAGAGAGAGAGAGAGGTTTGTATTCACTGGAAGTTCTGAAGCAAACATGCCTCAATCCGTTGGCCTCCACCCCTTCCCTTAGCCTCTTTTGCCTTTTTTTGCCTTTTCAGGTTTTGTGGGGGGTTCAAGGCTAGCTAGTAATTTTCAGAACCCCTAAAGTAGGCTGGAGGTAAAATGAAACACAAAACTGCTAATGTCTTGGGTACCCATTGGCTTTTAATGCCCTCTCTCCTCTTCCATACTGAGGACCCTTATTTGGCATGTTTCCTCACGAGTCCTAGGAATTCTGGCTGGCTGGCAGACGGGAGAGGCATTGCAAGCGTGAACGTGCTTACCTGCAGTATAGGAATACCATCTCTCTCCCCCCACCCCCATGTGTGCATTTCCGTGCCATTATCTATATATCTGTTATCTGTATCTATATCTATATATGCCTCCCAGCTGTAATATTTATCATCAAAACTTGTTTCTGCAGCAACATTACATTCAAAATCTCTTTGTAAAGATGGTTGCAAGAAGGATATTTTTAGAGATGAGGTTCAGGTTTTGCATTTCTTCCTTGCCATTTCTATTAAGCCAGACATGAAAATATGAAGAGCCAAAGTAAGTTTTCTAATTTCCTTTAAGTTATAATCCTATTGAACTGAAAATTGCTTCAGTTCTCTTGACGAGGGATGAGCTGAGAAGGACAGGACTGCTCCATTTCATTGCCTACTTTGCCGCATTAAAAATCTGTATATTAAACTCAAGATCCACTGCGGAATCTTTTTTACCTTTTTCAAGAGAGAGAGAGAAAAAACCCTTATAAAAAGCTTGGCAAATTTCCAGAAGCTTTTGGCTCTTTCAAGAGTAATAGCTTGCTTTTTTGCATTTCCTCAACTGCCATATGACTTAGCAATATCCTGCATTCGCAAAAACATTCCAGAAAGTGCTGGAGATGAAATTACTTTTTAAGACTGCTGTGTGCTCACTGGATGTTTGAAAAGTCCAAAAAAGTAGATGAGATCCTGTCAGCCAACTTAATTTAAAAACTGAATATAACCATTATTTGGTTTCACAGTGGATTTTTTCCCCCTTGGGAAAGTTGAATGCAGGGATGTCCACAGGATGTGGTAAAAAATGTCAAGATGGCAGCCATGATGTTGTGATTGAAGCTCTGCCTACCCAGGATTTCGTCCCCAGATTTCATTCAATTCCACCATGGCAGCAACATTTCCAGATGTTAACCTAGCAGGAATTATGGCAGTATTCTTTTTAATCTCTATACATGGTAGAAAGGTTCATTCTTATGCTTCAGAGTTTTTTTTAAAGACTACCTTCTTACTAGTTTAATAAATACTACTGCTACTACTACTTACTGTTATATGGAACTGTCCAAATTTTGAAACATTTTATTTTGTGGGGGACATTTAAGAGGTGAACTCTTTTGTCTAGGCGCACTTATTATGGCACTCTTGTGCCCTAGTGTAGGACACCTAGCATCCATGTTGCAACTTTTTCAGCATCAGATGAACACATTTTTATTCTTCCAGGAATTTTAATTGTTTTCATATCAGCTAAAAAAATGTGCTTGTTTTAATGGGATGTTTTATTAAATATTTAATTACCATTTTTAATAGTAATACAGGTTTTCCTTTGTTTATATTTAAATGATATTGTAAACCACCTTGGAAGAGTGTTTATACAGGATGCTATGTAACCGACTTGAAATATTAAAATAAAATATATTGAATTAGCTTGATCTATTTCTGAGCAGGAAATAACTTAACTACTTCCTAAATGACGTCAGTTACTCAATAAGCAAAACTGTTGGAAACAGTGAACTTTTAAGTCTATGGGATTGACTATATAGCCATAAGGGAATCCAGACCTTCCAAATTTTATATATATTTATATTCTGTTAAAAAAATGGTATGCATGTTACATAATAGTTAATCAGCTGTGTTTCTGTTGGGAAATCTCAAGAAATGTCAGCTGTTTTGGTAACCTTTATATGCCGTCTTCTTCAGCTTCTGTTTGTTAACCTTTGCTGTGATGATATTCACCTTTTTGGGGAATGGCCTCAACTCCCACACATCTTTTTCTAAAGATAAAATATTATTCTGTGTCCATTCCTCCTGCATTCTTCCTGTCTCCATGTTTCAGATGTCTGGTTCTCTCTTCTACTGCAGTTTGCCATGAAGACAACATCTTTGATATTGGGAATATGATTATACAACACATCTTGGCAGTAATATTGGTGATAAAAGAGAAAGGGCTTGCATTTCACAGAGCTAAACATGCCAGATCTTTGGTAAACATTTTGCTTAGCTCACCCACGTTTCAAGATTACCCTTTAATTCTCCATTATGACCATATTATGAATATCCACATGTCCTTTTTCTTATACAACAGGTAGACTGTGCTGGGGGGCAACAGCTGTTTTATGCTGGGAAGTATCTAACTTAAAACAATCTGGTCTCCAGAGCCATTCAGGGGTGGGGGGCATAGTAATAACATTGGAAAGGTAAGGGGTAAATTTTCTTTCTGCTTCTGGGGGAATTTGGCAGGAAGGGGGATTGCTAAGTAAAAATAAATACCTTAAATTTATTGGAAGGTTAGTAAAAGTGTTTATTTTTCTCTTAATAAACCATCAAAGTTGTGCCCTCAAATTTTAGTGGCATGTCTGGTGTGAGATAGAGTTGATTGGTCCAGTGACTGCCAAAAAGGAGTGGGGAGGATACGTGTGATTCACAAAGGCTGAGTGCTCTCTCTCTCTCTCTCTCTCTCACACACACACACACACACACACCCCCACACACTGTCCGCCAGAAAGAAATGGCTGCAAATATGCCAAATGCATAAAATTGCATTTTAATAGCAAACCTGAGTTATCGCCCTCTGCTATCTCATGTATGCTTGTAGTCAGCTGTGCAGTCACTGGGTTGCTTCCAGTACTGTTTCAGCTGATTGCAAGCTGGAGTAGCTATTTTCCAGTTGAAGACAACTGGATGGAGCATCAAGCAAAAAAGAACTGCTGCAAATGGGGGTTCGTGAAGTCAAGATGGTGGCCACAACCATGCCATCAAAGCCCCACCCCCATTAATGTGTGAGGGGGACTTTGATGGCATGGTTGTGGCTGCCATCTTGATTTTTTTGGACCGCTGTCTGTGGTGGTCATTCCTGGCTGCCCTAGGAATGAGCTAGGGCAAGCCAACAAGAGTTTGCTCTCTCTACCTCACTTAAGATAGTTCTTTCATGGATGAATAATGTCTGAAATGCACACATTGTTTCTCTAACTGTGCCAATGTCATTTTGTGAGGGTGGAATTTTCCTGCTCTTCTCCACAATGGCACTATGAAGTATAAAAGAGTCAGGGAGCTAACTTTTATTTGTGGTGCTGGAATATGTCAAGGTGTTGCCATCTGAGAAGAGACAATATTCATCTACGTGAGGCACTGATCCAACTAGCCTAACACAGATTCCTCTGTGGGTGCAGAGGAGAGCCCCTTTTGAGATGAGAATCAATGCAATATGCTAATAGAGGGGGAACATATTTCTTTTATTTCTTAGATTTGTACCCCACTTTTTCTCCAGGAGCACAATATAATTTATTATGAGGATATCACTTGATTTTCTCCTCAAAACAACCACCCTCTGAAGTAGGTTGAGTTGAGAGAATGAGTGACCCGCTTAAAATCTCCTTGTACATTTCTGTCACTTAAAGTGGACTTAAATTGATTAATACTTACTGCAACGGAGTAGAAATTCCTTCAGCGTTAGCATGCTTTTCCCATTATTTTTTTAAGTAAGAAGAAAAAATTCTTGAACTTATTTGAATGTGTATATATTCAACAACTGTTGAAGGACAGAGAAATTAAGAATGATGTTTCTATGACAATGAGAGAAAATTGTTTATACTTGTGATGAAGGTGGGAAGTCACTTCTTTATATATTTTCTTTTTCTTTATATAGTCTTTCTTTCTTTTCTAGTTCTCTTTTTTCTTTTTTTCTTTTCTACACCTTCTACTCTTTATTTTTCTATCTTTCTTTTAGTTTGTATTAGTTTTTACTATTGTAATTATAATCTTTAATAAAATTACTATAAAAAAGACAATGAAAGAAAAATATTTAAAAACATGAACTGTTTTCCCCATACCTTTTCTGATTTTTTTCTTTTGAAATTTTGGAAGTAGCAAAGACATTTTTGTGGTATCCCACAAGGAGTATTAAATATCTCCACAAAATATATTTTTAAACTCTTGTGAAAAACAACAAAATTGGTCCTAAATCTGAATATTCAGAAAGGGTTGACAGAATAGAAACTTTTGAATATGACACCATTCCCCAACTCAGTGGCATTCAGATGGTTTAGGATTACCACCATTAGAGTTTTCAACCAGCAAATGGCAGATTGAAGTCCCTCCACATCTGGAGGTGTCAGGTCAGGGAAACCTGGGATGTGAAATGGTAAATATCATCAATTATTGGTATACGTGTGAGGACAGTTGAAGATTCATGAAAAGTCCTGTGGGACATCAACAGTAAATGCAAATACCATCTATAAATAGAATAGATTTGTTTATAAATACTCTTACAGGAATCTTATGAGAGGTAGAATTTTTAAGGGATCTCATAAGGTAAAAGGGGAATGGTGACAGCAAAATTAAAACATCCTTTTGTAGCCAGAGTGATGAACATCCAGTCAGTAGGCTGTAACCATTACATCACACCATCTGGGCAAGTCAAAGTTTTAAAGGAAAATAAGAGTTTCATGTAATGGATTAATTGGGATAGTATGTATTTGATCAACTTGCATTCCTTCCTAATTTCTACTACTGTTATTCTTGGCATTTTTTATGCCATGCCTTGGAGTGATTTTGACAATCCAACCATTCTTGGGAAAATGAACTGTGGTCCCAACTTTTCTCCATTCTAAGTCTGACTATTGGTCCAGACTGATAGACATCAAAGGGGTTTTAAGGAGATTGTCTTCCTTTTGAGCAAGGTGTGACATGCCTAGATTCTGTGTGATGAAAACATCACTGTGATGAGGATAGCAATAATTTTTGAGATTTATATAGGGCAGGACTGACCCAGATCAGCCCTTGTTCTTTAATGAAGTACCCACACAACAACTAACACAATTAGTTGTTCCTCTAATTCAAACTATTGAATTGTATGTGTGTGTGTGGGGGGGATGATTTCTTTTTCACACCAGCACATTGTATGATGGAAAGCTTATAAAATAACAATAAATGAAATAGAACCAAACTTTGTGTAATTTGTTTTCTCCAAGTCCCCTTATATATCAGTAGGACACATATTAACTACGTGGCAGATATGTGCAAAAATGCAGAACATCCAAAAGGGTGTGAATACCTTTGAACTGAATTGTATATTCTTAAAAATAATAAAAATTAGAGAAAATTGTTTGTGAAGAACATAAAACAAAATTTCGGGCTAAAATGCATGTTTGGAGAAACGTTCACCAATAAGTCTCAAATGCAATGATCCAAACTCAACATAGAAAATGAGAAACTGAAAGAAACTGAAGCCAACAGACTTAACCCTTACTACATGCCAACAAATACAGTCTCTCAGCAAGTAAGGGGATTTTCCACAAATGACTAGTCTGATTTTATGCAAGAAAAAATAGAATACAGGACCAAGGTCAGAGTACAAACTCTGTAATATAAGTAAAGATCTGAGTCATGCAACAAGATCTCTGTATTTTCTTGAACAATCAGAGCACTGTAAAAACACCATTATCTAATATGTAAAGTGGACTATGGCTGCAATATTATATACGTGTTGCTTAAATCCTATTAGCTTCAAAGGAACGAAAATAACTTAATTACATGAAGGACCATAATCTATGTAAACAAGTCTCAGTTCCCTGCAGTCAGTCTTTCTTTTAACCTTGCAAGAGGATGAATGAGGATGGAAATTTATATTAGAATTTTCTGATGCTGAGTTTTGGAGAAAAAAATTGCATTAGTTAAGCGATTATTCCATTTGGTCCTTTGCAGTAATGACACAGTTTCAGTGAAACAACATTCTGTTGATTTTTATATGGAATGAATGAAATTATATAATTATATTATATTGTGTTATGTTGTATTATGTTATATTACAAGTTGTTCTGACTTCAAAGAGAGTGCACTAATCAGTGCAGACAATATTGAGCTCATAAGACAAATTGTTTGACTCAAATTGTTGGTCCTCCATGGCTACCACATTGTGTGAGGTGGTCACACTTTGCCTCACTGGAACCCAGAGACCCCACTATCCAGAAGCTACATTGCTTTACAAAACAGGTTCTAAGGGATACTTCACTCTCATGTGTGAAGTGTGTATTGGAACTGAAACTCCATGCTGGCTGGGAATTCTGGGAGTTGCAATCCCAACATGCCTGAAGGCTGACACTGGAGAAGTTATATAGTTCAGTATGTAAGCTTTTAAGTAAACTGGTTTCTCCTTGGGTAGTTCTCCCCACCCCACCCTCCCCCAGGATCCAAAGTTTCTAATGCTTCTATCACCAGGCTGTCAAACATTTTAGTTGCTGTAGTTGACAAAACTAAGTTGAATTAACTGGTAAACTAATTATAAGTATTTGTATGTTTGGCCTAAGGTACTTCACCATGATATTGTAGTATCTCAGAACATAAGACCTGGTTAAAAAAAAATCAGTCAATTTTATTATAAAACTGTTCCTGTATGGGATCACTTGTCCACTGAAATCCTGATGTCATCAATAAAATTCTCTTTCAATAGAATTCTAGATCTCAAAAAGCAGTGCTGTAGCAGAATCCTAGTTTTCTACGTGCAAGGATTTAGTAGGCTTGGAGATTCATGTAAAGAGGGAGGCACTTTGGAATGAAAGCCATTCTGGAAATACAGGAAACAATATGGTATACATCCTTGTTAGTCTTAGACCTGGTTTGCTTGAATTGTCAAACTGCATTATGACAGACCTGGTTAATATTTAGATGGGGAAACTGATGGGAAATACTTCTGGAAAAAGACAGTGGGAAACTACTTATAGTATTGTTGAGAACAATACATGGAATTGGCCATGTAGTTATCAGGAATCAAGCTTTACTCAGGAGAAACTTTATCTTTTTGAATATGGGTTTTTTAACTGCTGCCTAAGCTATTAAATAAATCCATGTATAAATATGTCCAGGACCAACCACCAACAGGATTTGGGCTAAAATGTGAATTTGGGCTGAAATATGAAGTTGCTCCCCAGTCCAGTTTTTCCAGGAATATGTAGGTGGCACCATTTCTTCATGTCTGAAACAAAGAGATTTTGCTTCTGGACAAAAGGCTTTAGCACTCTCTGCCTTCCAGGTATTGTGGATGTTAGAGAATGGAGCACAACTCTGAAGGGGAAGATCACTTTTTTTCAAGATAATGTTCATTGCGTTCTAGTTTACAAAAGAAGATGAATGGGAAACAGTAGGCTTTTATAGAAATTATGAACTATGGAGTAGGAAATTCTAGGGCTCTGATTCGCTAATGATCTTTGGGGACCATAGAAGAGATTGTTCTTGCCTTTGTACAGGTAAATAGAGCCATTTTTTGTTGCTAAGAAAAGCAGGCGTTTTCTGAAGTGAGAACAGCGATGAAAATGCCCATTGCTCCTATGTTAACGAGTGTCAGAATGCTAATGGGGTTAGGCATGTATCCTCCATTTAGAATAGAACTAATTACTTAATTGCTTTATTGCAATTCCCTTATTACATCTGTCATTGGGCTATTTACATGGGCTGAGTCCTCACTACCGTTGTCAGTTTCATCCTACTTTATGGAGGTGAGCAATATTCCATACTTTGGGACAGAAAGGATTAAGGAGGAGTTATTTAAGGGCAGGAATAATTCCTTTGGGACCGAGAGGATTATGTAAAGTGAAGAACTCTACCTGGTTCCTGTTACATTCATAAGATCAGGGGGAAAGGTCCTAGGAGTAAACCTTCATTTTGTTTTGCCACAACACAGGTCACTGTGGAACAGTCTTGTTGAGCTTGCTACTTCATCTCACTTTCACATTCCCCCAATCCAGTGTTTCTCAGCCTCAGCAGGTTTAAGATGTGTGGACTTCAATTCCCAGAATTCCCCAGCCAGCATACTGGCTGCGGAATTCTGGTAGTTGAAGTCCACACATCTTAAACCTGCTGAGGTTGAGGAACACTGCCTTAATCCATCCAATCACCTCCTCTAGATTCCCTGCAATGACCTTAGATCCACTAAGGACGTAAGAATGTTTTCTGTCCCTCCCAACAATTAGGTGTGCCTATCCTTTTCTGAGGGTTGGAATGAGCTCTTGTAGGTTGAGCAACCAATCAGTTTGATTCCTTCTGCTAAATTGCTCCAACTATCCACCCCCTCATCTTCTTCCTTCAGTGCTTTTCCGTAATGCTTTGCTTTTGTTTTCTTCCAGATCTGGGAATATGGCATCCATATCCTATCTCACCTGATGCAAGAAAGCTGGGCACTCTTGCACAGACCTTGAGAGTTTTGCTTTTCAACTTCTGGTTTGTGGTCCATTTCCTTAAAAAGCCCACAGTTTATCATTATCACTGAAGAAGGTGAGAGAACAAACTAGCCTTTAGGAGATCTTCTGGAAGCTTTACAGTGACAGTTTAAGTTTAATGTTCTTGTCTGTATAAAAGGCATTCCTTTGTAATTTATTTAAGATCAAATTCAAAGTTGTGTTAATACAGGACATTCTGTTTGCATAGCATTTCCATTGTCTTGACATTCATCTAGTGAAAGTTCATTAGGTTGTGTTCTTAGCATTTTAAGAACAATTCCTTGCTGTAAAGCATGGGAAAAGAGTTTCATGGATTTCTAAAATGAGAAGGACATCATACTTTGTTCTATACATACATAGTTTATATGTATATTTCATTGAGGTCCAGTTTTAAAGGTCTGTAAATTAAAGCCAAAAGCCACAGCTGGCGCATAATGGATTACTATGTGGTTAACTACAGTTCACTAATTTACATAAGTTTTGGATAACAAGATGTGGCACAAATTACAAGCTGCTTGTAGGTTGTGGATACTGCAGCAACTAACTTTACTTTTGCCATGTAAAAAAAGATCTGAAGCTGAAACCTGCGTCAAAACCCTGCTCCTAAGCACTGAGAAAAGAAAGTCTTTTTTCAGGTTCAGCTGAGCCTTTTGAAAATCTCCATTTGAACCTAGTAAGAAATTGGTCCCAAGCAGGAGATGTCAGGCGATAAGAAAAGGCCATGAAGGAGAAAGTAAGCCATTGTTTAATTGTGGCTTATTAAATAAACCACAATTGTCTGGGTACATGCAACACATGAAATGACATGTCAACCATACTGTCACTTAGAACAGGGTTCCTCAACTTTGGCAACTTTAAGACAGGTGGACTTCAACTCCCAGAATTCCCCAGCCAGCCTTGCTGGCTGGGGAATTCTGGGAGTTGAAGTCCACCTGTCTTAAAGTTGCCAAAGTTGAGGAACCCTAACTTAGAATACCCAACCTAGTCTTCCAATTACAAGTAGACAGGTGACCTATATTACTTTCGGCTTCAGAAGCAACACAATTCTGAATTACCAGCTGCTGGGGACATTGATAGAAAATGGATATTGTTTTTTGTTCATTCCCAGGGAGTTCACTTGGCCAATGTATTCTGGACTACAGATAGTTAGTCTGATCTAGCAGACATTTTCTTATGTTCAGCATGGCATGAAGTGGCTGTCTGAAAGCTATACTTGCAATAGACAGTCCTACGTATGTGGCTCCACATTGAGAGTACCACAGCTTCCCAAAGCCTACATCAGAGAGAGCTTTTTAGTAATACAAATAAAAGCTTAAACATGATCCAGAGAGATGTGCAATTGTTAGCCAGAAGGTGGTGGCTAAGATAGCAGTGATGGTGGAGAGAAACGGTAACTCCAAGATGCAGGAAGGAGACTAATGGGAAAGAGTTGTGTGATCTCTTGCCAGACCAAGGATGATCTTGCATAAGGATAAAGATTTAAACAGTGGCAGGTCATAATTTAAAGCATATAATAAAATCAGAAGTACACTACAATTGTAATAAGGAAAAATATGAAAATTAGCCTTTTTTAAAGAAGAGGAAGAAGAAGAAGAAGTCGTCATTGTCCAGGAAATTTGTTGGAAAGTTTAAAAGTCATCAGTGCTACAATTAGGTAATTTTAGATCCCCAATTTAATGTATCAATGGAAGATAATATTGCTATTAATAATAATTATTATTATTAATTATTAATAATTATTATTAATAATAAATATTGCTTAGATGATTATATTATTTCATGTATAAGCAATCCTACTGCTCTTGGATGGAGGTATCCTGATCATTCTGAAGGTCCAATTGGAAACTACAATCAAAAAAGTTGATTTAACAGTGACTAAAGAGTAGTCCCGCCCCACCCCCACATCTGATTCCTAAAGAATGAAAATGTTAGTTTAAATTTTAAATTTCTTTTTTAAAAATTGTATTGTTTTAAAAAGCTTGAAATATTTGGCTTGTGTTTTTTTAGACTACATTTTATTCATCTGCTTACTCAACCCTGTATGTTGCTATTGGCATCTTACTATTTCTAATTAATCAGGTTCTAAGTTGTACGGTATAAATGCTTCTCTCTGAGATTTTAGGAGTGGTCATCCTGGTCTCATGCCAATATTCCATAATCTATCTGGGCTTCCCCATAAATTCCTCTTAAACAAACTATAGAATGAATAAGGATTTTTTTTTTTTAAACCCTTAATATAGTTACCATCAAAGTCCAAATTGATGGGAACAGCATTTGGACAGGCAAGATGTAGCCAAGCCACAAAATAACTCTGAACAACTGAGATCTCTGTTAGTCTAGAATTTAATCAAGAAAGAATATTCTCCATCAGACACAGGAAATGGCGGATGGGATCAAATGGGTAAACCGCAAACCCAATCCAAACTAGAAGGTAGAAGTGATACAGTCTGAGGAACCACAGCTGACGTCTTCTGTCCCAGGGTGCAGTTTATGGTCTTCGGCGGAAAAGAAATCCTGTAGAATATGACCTTTTAGAATTCATGACTAAGAATTTTGGAAAATGTGTTTTAAAAAATGAGACATGGTCCTGACCAGAATAGAAGTCAGAAAGCTGAAAGATCATAATCCCTCTAGCCCAAAGTCCATATAAAATGCAAAAAACACGAGAGGGTGATTCAGAGAGAGTTCAGTGGTTCATAGACTGCACTTATGTCAATACAGGCATGTGGAACTTTAATAGGTGCATAGAAATGTGCCTTCGAGATTCCTAGAGCAAATAATCTGATTAGGACACTGATATCTAAGCATGCTGATTCATCATTTTTTTCAATAACCAGACATTTCCAATGTAAGATTTCACAACCAATTTCTTCAGGCAGTGTTAGGAGTTCATGAACTACAAGTGTTGCTAGTTTTTCTTCCAAATATCTCTTTACTTTCCAACTCATTTTCCCTTATTCTTTCCTCCCCCTATAGGATATAAAGGGTTAAGCATTTCACCAGGCAGGATGGCCCCACTGAAAATAGGAATTTCCTGATCGTAGACTTTGGGTTTTGGAGGTTTGACACCACAATATTTGCTTTTGTGATTGGCAACTTCAAATTGTGATGGCATTCAAATTAGTGACCATGTTAATGGGACAAAATTCAGCCAGGACAGTATTGTCCTCGAATTGGACCTTGCTCTGAGGGTAAGGAATTCATCATAAAAACAAGAAAGGTGCTTTTACTCATATATATTCTCAACAGTGCCACAAATGGAACAATTGGTCCTTTCATTTCAAGATTTGCTTTCCATAAAAAAGGAAATAGTAATTAAGAACTTAATCCAAATGCCATAGAAGCTAGCAGAAAGCCCTCCGTTGTTTCCAAAACATTTTAGATCTCTCTCTCCAGTAGCATAAGTTATTCTTGGGTGACTTTCAAGGAAACACTTTCATTAGACACTTTTGCCAACCACAGATATGATAATTGGACGTGATTCATTGCCTCCTTTTTGCTATGTTTTACACTTAAAACAGGGAAGAGGGTTTCTTCTATGGAGCTAGCTCAGTGGGTACCACAGCCATTCTGTATGCAACATTAGAAATATGATGATTTGATAACGGCATGTTAATGACAGTTGTTTACCATCTTCATTAAAACAGTAGTTTAAGTGACAATCCAGCTTGTTGGTATTTGTCAAATGATATTCCAAACATAGTCATGGATGCAGATCTAAGAAATGAGGAATACACTCTGTTATCTAATCAACATAAGTTGATTTGTGGGTGAGCAAAGCAAACAGTTGTGGCTATTATAGAAGCTTAGTAAATAATCAGACTTCCATGTATCTTCTATTTATTTAACCATGCGTTATATTGCTTTAGCATGATGTGTGATTTCCCACAATTCATAAGGCCTTGAAGATGTGGCTATGTCACCTGGCATGACGGTCAGAATGTAGGGCACAGCCCATGAGATGCTTATGTTGAGGTTGGAATTTGGATGCTTGTATATAATTTTATCCTGGCTGCCCATTATGTATTTATTGCTATACTGTTGTTTGATTGTATTTTTTAATTGTTGTTAGCCACCCAGAGTCACGATGATGAGATGGGTGGCCATATAAATTTAAATAAATAAATAACACCAGGAAACTCTTGTATGGTATATGTTCCCCAAAGTTCTTGACTGCTGCTTCTTCTTCTAGTAAAACTCTAAGAACTGTAGGCCAATGTAGCTGGAGATAGCCACGTTGGCAAATGTTCTTCTAGCAGAATTCCCCATATCAAATATTATACCACTATTTTTTCTGGGGCAGCCATAACTTTTTATAGAGATTACCTTCTGAAACAGAAGTGTATATTCCCTACTTTTCTTAAGCAGTTTTCCATTCACTTTGATACTTGATATCTGCTTCTGCTTTACATGTTATGCCTCTGATGGCTGGATTAAATATTTTCCCCATCCTTTCTGGATAGGCATGTTTTCCACATTACCTCTTGCAGCCACAAGGAAGACATTTTTTTCCTACACAAAATTCATATTACACATGCTTTTCTTCCAGTACTAGCTATTCTTGATACCTTCCTTTTTATGAACTTTGTGCTGGATTTTTTCTCCCTTCGTGAAATGTGAAACAATTGAGAAAAATGTGACTTGTAAAATAAAAAATAGAAAAAATGTGAGTCAGTGTCACTTTTGATGCAATGCAAAAGTGTTACATTCCCTGGTTAGAAAAGGGAAGTTCATCTGAAACTTTTACAGCATAATAAATGTCATAAGCCTAGCTTGTGATCTATAGCTCAAATTACTCTGCTGCTTCAGATCGACGTAGCCTTTTCCAGGCGTGGGCCTGCCTTCTAGAGCTTATGGAACTGTATCTCCCAGAATTCCCAGCTCACCGTGGAAGCAATTTTATTTGCCTCCCAGCAAAGAAAGCCGGGGAGCTGAATTTCTGTTCTCTAACCATGATTCCTGAAAGAGCAATTGCCTAGCTTTTACTCATCTCATTTTATTGCTTGTGGAACTCTGATGTAAAGTTCTTCTCTGTTAACTGATGACTTAGATGTTTTTGGATTTCCTGTTCTCTTTTTTCGGCCCAGCAACATTTACCATATCATGGTTTCTAGCCTGTCGTTACCAGCCCATTAACCAAGAATCCAGGATGTTTGTTTTTGAGTTGCAACAAGCAGTATTAAGAGGACTGCAACTCTCAAATGGATGGCGGCCTTTTGCTTGTGTCCCAATAGCGTATGTACAGTACATCTATTAATCACTTCAAGTAAACAGTGGCCTAATTAGGCGACATCTAGTTAAACAAACCAGTGTGTAACAAAAACGAGAAGTTAAGAAGTACAGGTACAATGTTCATATGCCTTCCATAAAAGTCCTGCTTCTGGGTTTTGCAGCAATTTTAATGCAAAGTTACATTAAACGATAGCAGTTGGCCAAGCCACAGAATGCTTTTCTTTTGGCTTATTGTGAAATGCGACTCCATCTCAGGCAAGGAACCCTGTTTTGCAGCAAATCCAGATTTGCTGAGCTTTGATAACAAATCCCTTTTGCAACTAGCATACAAATCCTGGCCTGTTCTAACCAGGACTATTGCTAGCGTATTTCTGATTTATGTATGCGCTCTGCTCAGACTGGGCTCATGGGTTTATACCTGTGTTGTCCAAACTTGGCCACTTTAAGATGAGTGGACTTCAACTCCCAGAATTCCCCAGCCAGCTATGCTGGCTGGGGAATTCTGGGAGTTGAAGTCCACTCATCTTAAAGTGGCCAAGTTTGGACAACACTGGTTTATACATAACAATGAGCCATGGTTTCTTCTAACGATGGTGTTGAATAAGCCACAACATAATGCTAAGTCATAAAACAGAATGGCTGGATTCATACCTTGTGCTACATCAAAGGCAGGCAAACATATTATGTTGAATCCATCCTCTGGTTCACTCAGCAAACCATTGTTAAAACAAATCCTGACTTAGCATTATGTATGGGCAGCCTCATTTTCTCTGTACCAATTGGATATGCCCAGGGGAAAAAAAATGATTAGCATTCTAGTAATCTGGATTTGATCTCTTTCAATCACATATGCACCTTTCCTCTACGAATCTTCAATACCAGGCATCTATGAAGCAAAGGACAACAAGAGTTAAATTGTGCTGATCCCAGACCCCTCTCTTTGTGCCCCTAATATAAACATGGAGTTTGTGGGTAGGCAGAAGAGAAGGTCTCCATTGTCCTGAAAAGAAGAGGACGCTCTACTGCACGTACCCCACTTCCTGTGCACACTCAGAATGTTTCCCTCAATTGACCTGAATGAGGAAGCTCTTCCAGAGTGTAGCTCCCTAAATTATGCAAAGAAATGGCTTCCTTATCTCTTGTCTTTAGAACCACGATTGAAATGCAGCATGTGAAACAGTGGTTCTCCCTTTAACTGAGAGTGAAAGACTAGTATTACCTGATCCTTCTTTGAACAGGCCAATTGCTCAATTGTAATTGAGCAATTGTAGGTTGATGTTATGCAAATAATCTGAACCTGTTGTATATTAAACACTGCCATAATGGGGGACTTGTTGAATATGGTGTCATTATGCTCCTGAGCATGTGCCCCATTTGGGCCGTCCCCAATGAGGTCCAGCTGATTTATCTGCCAGTTTGTGAAAATGGTGGGCTGTCACTCAAATTCTAAACCTTCTCATCTGGCATAAGTCCTGTGTAGGATTCCAATGGTACATTCACTAACTGGCTTGACAAGCTATGCTGAGCTATCATGGGGTTTGGCTTAGTGTGTTGCAGTTATACAATCATGCTAGTACACAAATCATGGCTTATGACTAAAAGACCTTCTCATCAACCCTGGTTTATAAATTCTGGCTTAGAGCAATATGTAACTCTATTCTCTCTCAAGGTTACAAGGTAGCAACTTTATTTGTGACATTAATTATGGCTAAATATGTATGGTGGTCTGACTATCTATATTTATCTGTATCTATACAGCACAAAACAGTTACTAATAAATAGCAGGGCAATTACACCAATCAACTTGCTCCACAGTATGAGACCAGCCAGCCTATTGCTGATAAAAGGTCACTTTTCATACAACCCACCTCATTACACATAACTTCAGTTTGGCTTCAAGAACAGCATTAAAAGAGGAGATAAAACAAAGGTTATGTAAATCTGATTTCATTCTGTCTGAAGAGAACATGGTGTAATTTGCACACTGAATAATCAGTAATTTAAGAGTCTTTCTCTGGTAAGCTGAAGCCACTGTATATTTTAGCCTGGAATTCTCAGCTGTCCAGGAGTTTACTGAGATAAGTTGAATAAGTGATTGTTTTGGATGGTGTTCCTATTGTCTCTTTTATTACCTGGCTCAGACCAGCAACACAACTGTGTACCCAAATATATTTATTAAGAAGCACACACACACACACAGATGGAAAGAAAGAGCTTTGCAGGATATTGCTGTAAGCCTGCTACAGTGCTGACAATTAAGCATTTAGGAAGAAGAGCAATGAATGCTGTGCCAAATAATATCTAATCCTAGGAAAGATCTATTTCTGATTTTCAAGAAGCACAAAGTGGTCCACCTACATGTTCCTCCTGCATTTAATCCTCACAACAGCCCTCTGAGGAAGGTTAGGCCAAGACAGAGTGCATGGCTTAAAGTCAAGATTCAGGAAATGGTGAGAACTTCAATTGGCCTCCTAACCTGCCTCTCTGACTGCTAGACCACACTGAATAGCTCCAATAGAAGAGAATACACATAGCTCAGGGTTGAGCTGCTAGGTTTGTTGCCTTGTTTTATATGTTGATCCACATATAAAGAACAGTTCTTCAATCATTCACATAGTCTCCAAGTTCCAGAAACCATCGTTCACTGTCATTGCTTGGCATACCATGCATATGGAATTTTTAGTTATTTTTGCAACCTCAGATTTTCAAACAGGGTTGCCAAGTTTTGTTTTCAAACTTTCTGACATCTTAAACTAAGAGCCACCAAGCACACGCAAAATAAACACTTTTCTCTGAAGGATCATCTTTTTCTTTAGGGATGCATCACAAAGATGGATATTTCATAACCTTCATACAAAAAAACCAAAAAACAACAACTATGTTTAGAATTAAAGTTTTGCTCAGATGCAAAACAGAATTTCATTTTGCCACATTTAAACTGAATAGCCCATGAAGAATTCCTTTAAATACCAGTATAAGGCAAATACTGTAAATATTATTTTGGCTGTCAACAGCACAATTTCAGCCATGATTTTCTTTGAGATACAGTTCTGGCATCAAGCCAGAAACTCCAGCTGAAGATCAATACAACATTTCTAGATGGCAGATATCACCAGGTTTATTTTAAGCATTTCCTAATTGGAAAGAAACACTGGCATTTATCCATAGCAATGGGGGTCTAATTATCTTTGGTGATTTTTAATGACTCATATATGTATTCTGAGGTAGTCCAGCAACATATGCTAGTTGAAGTAGATGTATTTACAGTTCCCTGAATCATTCACAAGATTGTAGCTGAGACTTTTCACAAATGAAAAAATAGAAGTCCTGTGGGAATAACTCTATGTTCACCCTAATGCCAAGATTATGTATTGCTCATTATGGAAACAGCATGGGGGAGATAGAGGCCATACCAGATGTTGGCAGCTAGACAACATGGAGTAGGTTCACCATCCCTGATTTTTGATGTCAGGCTACAAGGGTGTCCATGCAAAGAGTAAAAAAAGATCAAGTTGGCAACATTTGCAACAGGAGGAGGAGATATCATCTTACCGTAGAGAAGGCCCATGGAGGTCTCTTTCTCTGACTCTGAAAATGCTCATTTTCTCTATCGGAACTTGCTCACAGTGTGTCGAGCTTTCTTCATCTTATAACATTTTCTGTTCTTTTTCTTTTAATAAAGACACTACAGGGATCACTCACTCATTGGGAATGATGTCCATTTGACAGTCTCCTCCCTGGAATGACCACCTGATCATGCAAAGTGGTGTGGTCATGTGCTTGTTCCTAGAAAGATGATGCAAGACAGAAAATAGGCCCTGTGCCATTGTGAGTGTATCCAGGAGAGGTTAATGATTTTAAAGTTAAAGACTAGAAAGATAGCCCCCTGCATGATCATTTCTAACATAAGATGATCTCAATTGCCCCACTTGCAAATTCAGATAAGAGGAATTTGATACAACTAAGGGAGGTGGTATCGCACTGATATTTTGCAAGGCAGTTACACAAGCAGCCATAAGAGAGAGAAAGGGGAAATGTTTAGGGAACAAGAGGTCTTCCTATTTTAATTTCTACACAAATGTAACCTGCACTATTCTAATGGGTTCAGGCTTGGTCCTTTCATCTTTGCAGAGATCCACCTTGGATAGTCACTTTTCCCAAGGTGATAGCTGCCTGCTTTTTCTGTTAGATGGGAAAAACATTCATAATTTCCTATGGCATACTGATGAAAATAATGTAAAATGCTGTCAGTGCCTACATGTATAATACTAAGAGAAGGCTCTCTGAATTATGATGCAAACTTGCATGTACAAGATTTATATGATGACCTTTGAGCTGTCTTACAGACAATGCAGACAGGGAAATTCCCCTCTGAAAGACAAGGAAAGAATTTTGAACAGTTTGTCCTTGTAAAAGCCTCCGTAATTGCTCTTGGAGATCTCAAAACATTTTCTGATTTTATTTACCTTTCTGTTCTTTTTGCATAAGGATCAGATCATCTCTCATCCCAGTACCTGGCATGCACAAGTAGATCTGAATCTTCTGATGGATCCCTTAGTGATTTGAAGTAGATCAGCCATGATTCTCTTGCTTGTTTCATAATATTGGCCTAAGATATTTTGCTGGTTCAAAGAAAAGAAATATTCCACATTCTGAATTCTAAGCATATGGCAAACAAACTTGAGGATGAAGATCCTGAAAGCTGGTAGAAGAAGGAATCCTTAAAAGCAGACCATCTTAAGAAAAATGGATTGCCTTGGATGTATGCTCTTAAAAGTGAAAAGCTTTTCAGGCTGTCTACGTTCTTAACGAAAAGGTGGACAATTCTGGCTCACAGGTTGATGTGGCTCCCCTTTACCTCATTTGGGGCTCCCAGAGCCAAATAGTAGGTAGACTTTTTTTTTTTTTTTTGCATTTGGGTTTTTGAGTAGGCTTCAGACTTAAAAAGGTACTATAATGTTTGTAGGGGGGATGTGGTGGCGCAGTGGCCTAATGACACTTGAAGTTGCCAGCCAGAAATGGTAGACACTTCAGCGGTTCGAGCCCAAGCTCCGCGCAGCGGGGTGAGCTCCCGTCTTGTGCCTTTAGCTCCTGCCCACCTAGCAGCTCAAAAGCATAAGCGAGTAGATAAATAGGTACTCTCATCCCGGCGCCTTGCAGGGGAAAACAGAAATCAGTTGCCGGTTGCTGGACACAACATAATGGAAGAGACTCGATTTCCTGTGACCATCAGCTGGGCTCCACCCTAAGAAGGAGGCAATAGCAAACCACTTCCGAAAAAACCTTGGCAGGAAAACCGCAGGGACTCATCCAGGCAGTCTCCGTAGAATCGGTCATAATTGAAAGTGGATTAAAAAAAAATGTTTGTAGAGACTTAAGATAACATTTGAGTTCTTAAAACCTCTGAGCTCTTTTGGGGGAAGAGACAACACGGCTGGTCTGCTGTCCCCACACCAATCCCAAATAAACAGTATCCGGGCTGAAAAATTTGCCTCCCCCATACATTCTGATGATGCCATGAGTCAGCCATGGGACTACAGTCCGTCTAGTTAGGACACACAGGTCAAAATGCAGCTGTTGGGCCCAGCCCAAGAACAATGATGAAACACTCCATTCGAGTTAGGTTCCTTTATTTGCTCACACCACATAGACCGAATCTAGTCAGACTAAATCTATACTACTACAACAAGTGGATATAGCCTGGGAGATTCTAGGGAGTGGCTATCCTGAACCTCTTTTGCTTCCCACGCTCCCCCTATGGACTGTGTTGTCTTTTGTCTCCTTTCCCTTCCGGAAATGCATCCCCTCCTTCCTGATAGCCTTGATCTCTCACAGCAGCTGATAGGTGGAAGAAGTAGCCCAGCCTTGTCCTAGGGCTAACAGAGTGTGGATGGGACCTGCCAGTAGGAGCATTAAAACTATGGGCTTGAACTCTTGCATGACTTGATTCTGACTGGACTGTGCCTACCTTAAAATGTGGATGCACTAATTGTGGATTCCTATCTGATGCTTTGCCTCAGCCTGAGCACTTGATTTTGGCCCTTTGCATGTGTCTGGATTGTTGATTATGTCTGTAACTGTTATAGTGGGTTCATTATCTTCTATCCTATCACTCTCCTTCTGCATGTACAAAAGCTGAACACGCTGGCAACTGAATATGAATTAAAAAGTGATGCCATAGCAAAGTCCTCAACCTCATCTGAAGACAGAAGCTTACTACAAGGACAAGGCATGCACACTCTGCCTGTTGATGCTGTTCTGTACTCCTTGGCATCAACAAAATGATGGGATCACCTTGTTGTGCCTCATTATACAGCTATCCAAGACTTGAAATTCAAACAGGTGTATTTTTATGCAGCAGAATAGTGAACTCCTTGCAGTTCCTGGGCTCAGGAACTTTACTTTTGAACACTTGCCTTTTTCAATAGAAGAGCATATATGTAGCTCAGGGTTGAAATGTGGAGTCCTTGGTGCTCTCTGAGCTTGGTTGTTTGCTTGCATACATTTCATTACCCAACTACTGTAGGTAACATCATTAGTGCCTTTTTTCTATTAGGCTTTAAATTATGGAAAGTTCTGAAGTCCACCTGCCCCTCTAGACTTCCCCAAAGGATCTAAATTGAAATTGAACAATCATACGGTTCCCAGAACCGTACAGTTCTTTCTTAGTTGCTGTGTAACTCCAAAAGTGTGATTTGCAGCTATTATTTGGCATCATTTATTTATGTTTAGGGCTTAAAAAGGATTAAGATTCAGTGATTTTTAAACTTCATCTAGATGATGATGATAATGATGATTTGACACCAGGAGGGCCTTCAGCCTGAGAAAGGTTTCCCATCTCTGGTACAAGAGGGTAGGTCCTCTTTTCCTAGTTAAAGATCAGAAAGGCAGGTATTTTATTTTATTTTATTTTATTTTATTTTATTTTATTTTATTTTATTTTATTTTATTTTATGTTATGTTATGTTATGTTATGTTATGTTATGTTATGTTGTTATGTTATGTTATGTTATGTTATGTTATGTTATGTTATGTTATTTTATTATTATTCATTAGAATTATATACTGATTTTTATGTGGGAGCTCAATTTAGCGGTGTTACTAGTAGAATAGAATAGAATAGAATAGAATAGAATAGAATAGAATAGAATAGAATAGAATAGAATAGAATAGAATAATAATTTTACTGTCATTCCACTATACACTATACACCAAGTGCATAATAAAATGAAATTCCATTGCAGTTGGCTCACAATTACAATCAGACACTAGAAGTACCATCAAGATACCATAATTACTATAAAATATACATTCTATCTATACACATTCATTCAAGAATCTGATAGCCTGGGGAACAAAGCTATTTCCCAATCTGGCTGTTCTACATCGGATACAGTGGAACCTCTTCCCAGAAGGTAACAAAGAAAACAGGCCATGATGAAGATAGGAGGCGTCACTGACGATCTTTCAAGCTCTAGACCAACAGTGCACATATGCTACATCTTGGGAGAGAGACAGAGGGATCCCAATTATCTTCTCTGCTGCCCCTACTACCCTTTGCAGCGACTTTCTGTCTGAGGCACTACAGTCTCCAACCCAGATGGAAATACAGTTGGTAAGTACACTCTCTATAGTGTGTCTATAGAAAGTAAGGAGAATGGAGGATGGGAGATGTACTTTCCTCATCCGGCGCAAAAGGTGTAAACGTTGCTGTGCTCATTTTACCAAAAATGCAGCGTTAAGGGACCAGGTCAGACTATCCGTTAACTGCACCCCTAGGAATCTAATGCTACTGACTAAACGCTACACTTCAGTTAGTACAGCAGGAATAAATAGGCAGGCTTACAACCGAAGGATAAAAGCACAGAGGTCTTTCGGACATTTATATCATGAGGGATGCCATTCAGAATAAATGATCTGGCATCAAGTGTAGGGCTACCATATCTGGGCTGCAAAAATCCAGACAACCACTAGATAGTGACAAAGCATGTGTGCTGTATTCCTTTGCTGCCATTTACTAATCTACTGGACTTTTGCAGGCCTGGCCAAGTAGCCCTAGAGAAGAGAGAGCACCATGGTGAGACAGTTAAGCTTGTGGAGATAACAAATTATTTAGGAAGTTGAAGAGAACTGTAAGCTTCAAAAGTATATCTCCAAGCGGCCTCCGCAGACTACAAAATGGCAAAAGTTCCATGCAAGTGATTGAGAGCCAACGTAGAGAAGTAGGTAGAATTTCAGATTGGAATTGGGGAACCTGAGTTCCAATTCTTGCTGAGTCTGAAGTCACCTGCTGGGGATTTTGGACCAGTTGCTCTCCATCACTATAATCTACTTTATATAGTTGTTGTGAGGATAATGGTGGCAAAGAAACTTATGTGCGTCAAGGAGCACCTTAGAAGATAAGAAATAAGGCTTCTTTGAAGATGCCCTCAAATATACTAATCTCCACCATTTGTTTCTTACAATCCTGTTTTAGTTATAACATTCTAATGACTATTTCAGAGTTAGGCAATTTGGGGCCTGGTCCCTCTCATGTGGCATGAGCCCTCGGTCCGGCTCCTTAAAATATGCTCCAAAGACTCAAAGGAATGGGCTAAAAGACTGGCCATCTAGTGATGCCATCACAGTGCTCCTTGAGGCCTTTGTAGGCCCCAAATTCTGTATTTAAAATAGTGTGGCCCCTAATGGGGACATAGAAAGGCAACAACCAAAAACTCCATCTTTTTCAACTTATCCCTTCAGCACCCTGACTAAGAAATAATCCTCACAATTCAGAAGGCCATTAATAGTACTTATTCAGAAACTAAATGCCTTTGGGGATATCAGCTCAGCTCTTAAATATTTCATTAGCCCTTCCTGTTCATAATTTGCCTCACTTTTCTTGGCAAATTACGACTTAGTAATGGGAACCTGATCTTTAGCTAATTTGCTGGAAGGTGTTCAAAAGATATAAATTGATCCACTGTATAGGAACTGAAGTCCCAACTGTTTTGCATTGATCTGCTGTGTTTTGTTCTTTCCTGGCAAAAATGTACAAAACCCATTTTTTTGTCCAAGCCAGTAAAAGCTTAAATATAAGATAAGATAAGATAAGTTCTTGGAAGCAGAGCTCTTGGAACGGCTTTCCCTGATCTTATAGGTTCCAGATGTATTGGGACATGCAGACTGGGAGTTCTGGGAATTGTAGTACTAAAACATCTGGTGGGAATCAGGTGGGAGAAGTTAAACGATACCATAAATTATCTTGTGCTTGGAATTTCTATGCTGCAATGAATCATAGCACTAAAAACAAAATAACACGATTACACTGTTTTCTCCCAAATCTGTATTCTACCTTACAGAATTGTTGAAAAATAAAAACGGAATCATCTCATGGCAAACTGGGTGAGGTAAATGCTTCACACAATAATCATAGTCTCGTTTTGCATGTTGAAGCTCAAGAATACAGTGAGACTTTCAAGAAATAAGACTAACATTGACTAGGCATAAGCAAATTGGTCAATTTCATGGTTTTGTTCTTCCATTCTTATAAATCTAACTCCCATACAAGTTTGAGGAAGAGGGTTTGTTCTTGTTTTTAAAGTTCACAGGAAAATTTCGGTGTATTTTTGAATGCTTTTCTCCAAACACATGTATTTTTGTTTGCAATTTTGCTTAAAATGCAGTTTTGGCAAACCTCTGTCTAATATAATGCATTTTTTACATTAATATGTTTTTTTCACCGATTCTTCACACCCACACCCAAAGAGATATAGATATGTGAAAACATTTCAAGAAGTGCAATTTTAAGAAGATAACTGTGTTTCAGTTCCTATATTGGCTGAAATTAAGTTTACTTTTCAATGTGAAATGTCTCACATTGTCCCCAAGGTTGATTTTCTTTCTGCTTTGGGGAAGGATTCTATGACTCAGTAGACCAGACAAGACTGAGTCAAAGTTTCAGCCATGAGATCAGTCTTTATTCTTAAAAAAAATAGTTATCCTCAGCTTCAATGGCCATGTTTGAATAAGTATTATAGCCCTCTATAGACCATCTGAGGACTAAACTGGTCCTGTCCATAAGCATCTGTTCCTACCAAGATGGTACCAAAATGTGCACGGTGACATTACACTTCAAGCCCTGCTTTTTTGTACTTGCATCACAATATCACACACGAGTAGATAAGGTCAAAGTTTGCATTACACTGTTGTACCCACATTTCATCCTTCCCCCCTGAAGATGCCTATGACCCTGCCCCATCACACCCCAAAATTCGTATTTGCTGACTGGTTGGCAAGTACAATTCTCTACCAAAGTGAATGCTTTATCTTTGCTAGACATTCTAACTAAAGACGTCTGATGGTATAAATACACTTGGAGAAGTAGATACTAAGCCATTACACAAATTTTGTACTCCAATATCCTTTTGTTTCCATGATTTGTTTCACTTCCTAGCAAGATGGGCGGTGACCAGATCTGTAATATTAATTAATTAATTAATTAATTAATTAATAAAATGACTTGTTTAATACAAGATATGACCCCGGTATTGAAAGTATTTAGGGCAAAAATTGTCCCAGTGCTGACCTATGGTATGGAATTATGTGGCCTTTCAAAAGCTACCTTACATGAATAAGTTCAGACCTGTTTTTTGAGAAGCACACTGGGAATTGACAAGAACACGTCTGCCACTGTGATCAGAGCAGAAACAGGTATTTATTCCATACACAGCCATTCAACAATCCAAGTGTTTACCTATTGACAGAGGATCTACTCAATGGACCCAGATAGGCTACCCAAAATATCTTTAGCTGAACATGGCTCAGCCCATCTCCTGGGTAAGTTGACTTACCAAAGTTATTTTACAGCATGAATTTTCCACTCGATATTTACTCTCCACTGCCTCTCAGGCAAAGGAAATTTTTAAACAGTCCTAGATATCAGTGCCCAAACAGACATGGAGTTATTGGCAAAAAAATAGATCTTTAAATTGGTTGGCTAAGAATAAAACCACATTCCAAACTGAAAAATGCCTGTCAGTGAGTTTGGCACAATTCCCAAGAAGGGCCTGTTCTAGAGCAAGATTTGAGTTGTTGGATTCCATGGCCAAATATGGGCGCTTCCACCACTGGCCATATCATGAGAGGACATGTATATCTGGTGCCCCGGGCATCAAAGATATTGCTCATGTTTTATTTGATTGTATGCCCCTTTTAAGCTTAGATATCTAAAATCCCTACTTGAAAGAATAGCCCACTGGGACCTGAACCACAGACTGTGCTATTTTCTCCTGGGCTCTAACATATACATTGTTAGTGGAACTGCTAAGTTTATAGACAAAGCAGTCCAGCTAAGAATCTGTTGTATTGAACAGATGTCAGGTAAAGGCAATGTATTTATCTGAATGTTGACTGTTTCTATTTAGCACATATGTATTTTATTATTGTATTTTCTTTTACCTATTTTATCTTGGAAACAGACCTTGTATTTTATTTTATTTTATTTTACTTTATTTTATTTTGATATGGTCATAAGACTAATCAATCAATAAACGATCTGCCTATCTACAACATATGGGCATTTTTCTCATGCTTTCTTTCTTTCATACCACATATGAAAAATATAGTCATAAGACCAATCAATCAATCAATCAATCAATTATCTCTCTCTCTCTCTCTCTCTCTCTCTTTCTCTCCCTCCCTCCCTCCCTCTCTCCCTACAAGATATGGGCATTTTCCTCATGCTTTCTATAGCAGTTCAATTCAGAATATTCTGACTGGCCATACACAGGATTATAAAGCAGCTTCAAGCTGTGGATAAAGCTTCTGGTTAATTTCATATCAGGGTAATCATGGCATTCTGGCTGGGACAAATGGGAAAATGCAGTTAACTGGAAACTGATGAGATAATTATTGTCATGAAAAAGGGAGAGAAGGGGTTATCAGCATAGGCAAAATTCTAATGGCTATCTGAGCTTTATCTTCAAAATGGGTTGTTGTGTGAAAGATGGTGGGAAGACAGAACTTTTCCTTGAAGACCCAGCAATGGTGGAAGCCTTGGACTAAGCCTGGAAAGACAGGTTCAAGGCCAAACTCGGCCATGGAAGCTGACTGGGTCACTTAGGGCCAGACCCCCTCAGCTCAGCTTATTCCACAGTATTGTTGTTGCAGGATAAAAATGGAGCAGGGAGTGACAATGACCCTCTCATATGGCAACCAGAGTTTTGTAATCCTGGACCAGTGATGGTTTGACCAGTTGAAGGCTCAGGAGTAAGTATTGTAAAGCCTAAGTCATAATGACTGTGTTTATAGTTTTTCAAATGTAAAGCCAAGCAGATAAAAGCACAAATAGAGTAGCACTCACCTGCAATAAATGTTCTGTCTTGGAAATATAACATTGATAAGCTTCTTCCAGGGTCCATCACCATGGCCATGCTGCTTGTGCTTGGCAACATCATGAGGACAGTAGATTCTTTACCCCTATCCTAATCATTACACTGAGTTGATAATTTATTTAGTGGCATCAGTAGACAAAGTTGTACTTTATTGGATAACATAATCAAAACACTTTTTTTTTTTTTGCTCAAAGAACTTACTGTCTTGGACTTGAAATAGGAGAGAGGCTTAAAATAAAGGAAGAGTGAGCTGAGGGTAATTGAGAGGATCAATTTATGCCTGTACTCAGGTATTGTTTCAGTTTTGAAATGGGGACTTAAGGAATCAAGCCAAGAGCTTTATACTATGAATTTATTGATATATGCTGGAAGTAAAAGGAAGCAGATAAAGGGGCTCTTGATTTATCATTTATTTCATAGATTTGGGATGAATTCTATTTTACTTTCCCATGTCACTTGTCACCAAGGGATTAGACAGTCAAATTTAAGATTATGTATTTGTATTCATTTGTAACTGCCTCCTTGTGAGACCTTGAAGGTAAATACTCCTTAGCTTATATTTGCAAAATCTGCTCTAGCATTCAACGTATTTCTTTTTGTGTGCTACAGATTCATGCTATTGATTCATGTATGAATTTTTCTCTGTTTGTACCAGCTGGGACCATTTCCTTGACTTAATTTATAAGTCAATTAAATTATAAATTACTTTATCATCTACCACTGCACATTGGTGATAAGTACAATGACCATAAGTCCTTTCTTATAAAGGACAGTGCTTTATTTCAGAAAACTGTCCACTAGATGTATTTATTTTTCAAAAATTCACCTTCGTCCTTCATGTTGATCATTTAACTTTACTGTACAAATGATACCACAACGCACACTCTTTCACATTCATGTGAAAAATATGGAAATTGAATTGTCTTTTTAAAATAAATCTACATATAATAAATTTACATATACTGTTTGATTTTAGATATTGTTAGTAGAATATGCATTTTTTGTAAAGTTTATTTTGGTTTTGCTCTTGAATTTTCCTTTGTAAAGCAAAGTTATAAACATAAACAATTATATTTTTTTATCCTTATGAACCTCTTAGAAATAGGCTGATATTCCATGTTTCATGTCTAGAATGGCCCAGTTTCTAAGAGTTCCTCAGAAAGCTATCATACTGTAATATGGACTGCATTCCAATTTAAGCTAAACATGAGCCTGAAAAAAAATGCTGCAGATGTTTTAAGGAGTCACTCCATTGAAATGAATGAAGGATCTGTTTTTCCTGAAGCACTTCTTTCAAATTGTTTTGAAAGCTTGGATAGCCCTACTAAAGGTGGGTTTCTTATCACCCACAAAGATGCTCCAACTGGGAAAGCTTGTCAGACCTATGTAGGAACAAAGCTAATTCCCAACAGCCATTACCAACAAACGTTTGTATAACATGCTCAAGTTTTCAAGGAGAGGATGGTGGTGGTGGTGGTGGTTGTGAAAATAAATATTTCTCATTGTAGTCTCTCATCCCCTTTTGCAACGTTTTCTAGCTTGGCTGATCAGTTCCTCCAAGCCACATTTAATCTATTAACTGAGGTTTTTTATAAAAGTAATTAGAAACATGAGGTATGCAAAGACTTTATTGGTAAAATGTGAACAATTCCTAACAAGCAATAGAAGCAGTGCTTTTCACATCCAAGGGTTATAGATGATGCAGAAAAAGGTGAGGAGGAGATGCGAGGCCAGGAAAACATAGAATTAAAGATAATTTCATGTTGGATTTGGAAAAACCCAGCAAAAAATGAAAACTTTTGAAAAACTCCCAAAGGGCTGGGCACCACTGAGATATATAACATGTTTTCCTTACTATTGATCTCCAAACACTCATGTGATAAAGCAAAGCAGGAAATATTAAAGCCAGATGTCATGAGAACCTGGAACTAAAATGGGAAGGGACCACATGGGACTTCCTTGCTTTCATTAGAAGCCATCTGCATTCTGACTGTAATGAAGCAATTCTCTAATTCCATACACATGGCCATTGTAATCTTTATATAAATACATGGCTTTGAAAAAAAAAAGGATTATATTTTTTGCATGTATTGCTAATCTTTCAAATATGAGCATGAGTCAGTCTTTTTATAAGTTGTTCCAGAAATCCTAAAATAATATCCCTTCACATTGTTGATTGGTTTGTAGATTTTTTTCAACTAAAAATTGCATGCCAGTCTTCCCCAATCTGATGTCCTTTGCGTGGGCTGGGATTTCTGGGAGCTTTGCTGGAGGACATTGGCTTACTTCTCTAACAGCCCCCTTGGGAATAAAGCTGGGCAAATCTACCAGTTGTCCAATGAGCAGTTATGGCTTTTAAACACATTAAATAACTTTAGAAAGAGCCAGCGGGTAGGGCTGGGAATGGAATGTGGAGTTTGCTTGGGGGCTGCCACTGTGATCCCACTGCACTGGAAGAAAAGCTTCTATTGGTTCAAATAGGAGTAATCCCCACCCCAACCCCATGCAAGTAGGAGATGTGTATCCAGAAAAGGCCAGAGTGGGGATAGATTTTTAAAGCTTCTCTGCCCACTGTGCTAGGGCCACTGTCTAAATAGCATCCCTTATGCCAACAATTTACAATTCAGAAGCCATATATGCAATTTAGTTCTTAGTAAAAGAAAAGGTGGGAAAAATTCCAGGAAACTTTGGAGAGAAGCAATTTCATTACTCAGCCTTTCTCTCCTACTTTGTTATATTGCCATATGCCAGGCTTTAAGTCACTGATGTGAAATGTGTGTGTTGGGGGCTGAGGTGTTCTTTGCAATGATTCTTGAGAGTGGGAATCTGACCTGAGCAATTATAGCAAAGTGGGCTTTATAACTATAACAGAAAGAAGATTTATTTATAGGAAATGCATATTCAGCAAGAAGATGAGACTGGGAGCAATGGTGGCTGGACCAGGATAATCCAGGAAGTTTTATAACTAAGGAAGTATTTGAATCTGCAGACAGGTTTTTCTGCAGGGGGAGTGAAGATGGTGGCTGTGACCACATAATATAAGCCCTGCTTCTTTTTTATATGTGTTGCATGTACAATATATGTAAAAAAAAAAAAAGGGGGGGGTAGATCTTTGATTGTACAATAATGGCTGTCATCTTGATTTTTTGACACCCTACAGATGTCCCTGCCTGAAGATTAAGTGTTCCTAGTGTTATTCTGATGTTTTAACCACTATAATATTCTTTCTTATCACCTTATATTTCAGATATTGTCTTTCTTATCACCTTATATTTAGTACAATATCAGATAGGACAATATGAAGCTAAAGGAGAAAATCAATCATATTAACTATATCTCATTCAAATAAATTCAATTTTCTTTGAATCAAACCAGGATTGTATTCTGATTGCCCACTCAAACTTGACCCATTTGTATTGCCTTTGGCCCAAAAGGATTGCAGACCTTTACCTGCAAAAATGGTCTGATGAAAGCAATCACCTGGCCTCACAGATTATTCAAACTTGTCTTCCTAATCAGTACTGAAAGTACTCAGACCACTTATTATCTAATTAATTTTAGCAGCTAAACTAATAATTGGCCAACATTGGAAAACTCTAGATAACATAACAATTGAGATGTGGATTAACAAGGCCTCTTCAATTGTCAAATTAGAAAAAAATCACAAAGTTAAAATGAGACATTAGAGGCAGGAACCACAATTTTATCAAATTTGGATGGATCTTATGGTTTACCTCAATAGCAATAGACGATAATATGGCAATACTTTGCATATATGGTAAATTTGTACATGTACAGTACCTGTCCCTTTATTTACTTTTTAGTAGTCTTTCTTGTATTTTTTATATCTTTTCCGCCTCTATACATCTTGGATTTATGTTAATTTAGTTACTTAATATTTGTTAATTGTAGTTCAATAAAACAATGTAATGAAAGTACTCAGATCACACAGATGGAGCTGTTAGATCAATTTCCATGTCTGCAAAGCAAATACACAAATATTGGACTAACATTGGAGCACAGCTCTAAGAGAAGTAAAACTGGCACAGGAATAATCATATAACCATCCATCGAGTGTGAACAATGCATATCTCAGGTGGTTCCAAATTAACTGAAACAAGTGTAATTATCTGTAATTATTATATTCGAGACAGAAGACTATAGGAATATTCAGCACTAATAAAAGAAAAGGTCTAGGAGACAATTCAGTAAAATCTTCACATAATCTCTTGTCCCTGTTACTGAAGAACGAAGAATTGGAAATGAAAATGTATTCTTATTAAACCCAGGGCCATTTGCGTGGGTGGTAACTACAGAATGTCCTCTTGGTTTATCACTTGTTTTCCATTACTGCATTGATTTCCCTCATTGATAAGGAATGCATCTATAGTGCTAATGGATAAAGCAAATAGCTGTATAATGAAAATGTCCAACACTCAAATAGCAAGAGTTAAGGAGCAGAAAGAAAAGGAAGTGTATACAGAACACTTCTGTATAGAACTACTGTATACAGAAAACTTTTGAATCCATCCTCTGGAAAATCATACTCAAGAAAGATCTATAACAGAGGTCTCAAACTCAACTTGTCGTGAATGCTGCTTGAGAACTGTTGTTCTGAAGCCTTTTCATACATGGAGGTAGAAGTCTCCAGAGAGTCAAAACTGGAGAAAATAAAGCCTAACACAATATACATATACATAAATTCTAAACAGCCTTACCGAAAAACAGAGATTTTTGTGAAATAGCTACAAAACAGAGCCATTTCACTTTGTCCACTTAGTTTTTCATTAAGCAGAACACCAATATGTGGTGGTTGATAGGTGATAGGATTTCAAGATTATCCTGTTAACAGCTGCCCTGAAGAGCACCAGGTTGAGAAATCCTGAGTGACATTCATTTAATACATGGAAACATCCCTTTTCCCCTCTGCCCTGGGACTAGGTCCCTCTTTAGCATATTTGTGCGATGTCGGTGGGTAGCCTAGGGAAAACTCTTATCCAGATCTGGAACCATTATCAGTCAAATCAGAATTTAGACTCTAACACTGATCCACTCATTAACGTTAATAAATCATTGTATGTAACTTTAAATTCAGCTGTGCGGTTTTCTCCTCTTGGTCAAGGGCTCTCCCAGCTACTAATGGGACTGGATTAGGTTGTGAGTAAACATTTCTAAAGCTCCCAAGCCTGAAGAAACCCTTACTGTTTTTCAAAATCAGCCTGAAACTCATCTCATCTTAGAATTTTGGAATACAGAATAAATTAAGAAAGAAGATAGCAGTAGGGTGGAATCTTCTGTAGGAGAAAACGAGGTGTGAGGAGAATTAGTCTAGAAAGAGAGAGTTAACCACATAAGTACACGTTGATGTGCCTCTGAAGACATTTGTTTCCTAATATCCTTACTTGTATGTCCGTTTACCTTTCTGTTCTCCTTTTAGGAGCATCCATTTCTCCTCCCTATAGTGAAACTAACAGAGGCTTGCATTACCTTACAAACTAATACATCTATTTCAGCTAAACTCTATTTCTGCATACACGTAATTATTTTTCCATGTGTGTGCACACGAGTCAAGGGGAGAGCAAGAAGAGAAGAGAAAATGCCTTAATACAGCTCGGAAGAACATAATAAAATATAGGAGCTGAAGACAGATGATTACTTACAGAAAGTAACCATTCATAAAAACATTTGCTGGCTGTGATATAAACATTGTTACCACGGTGAGTCAATTAACACATGTGTAAATAATTATCTCTAACCATGCCTCTTACCTTTCATTTCTTTCTGAATTCTCCTTTTACTATTTCCACTTTCCCCCCAACTCTGATATTTAATTGTTCTCAGATTGCATCTGATAAAATATGATTTAATTTATGGAAGTGTGTACCATGATAAATAGTAGCTGTTAAAGAACCTCAAGACACTCCCCACCCCCCCATGTTTTGCTTTTGCTTTCTCAAGCCACCAGGCTATATGGAACAAGGCTTAGAAACAGATCCCCTAGCATCAACCTTTGATTAAAAAAACACAACAGCAACTGTAATTGCAACTCCCCCGTTGCTGTCAAATCAAATGTTTCTGCTTTGTCTGCTGCAGCCAGATCTATAAGAGACACAGAAATTGCCATGGATGCCACAATTGTAGGAAAAGCCTGTTTTTCTCCTTGTTTCCCAATCAGGAAATGAAACAGTCGTTCCACTGTCAGTCTTAATCTTTTTTTTAAGTTTAGTTAAAAGAAAGGTAATGCTACGGTTAGGATGGGGGAAGGGTTTATGATGGCATCATAGAAGGGCGGTCAATGAATATCCTGCCGATGCAGAACCTGTGGAATTGTTTCTCATATATTCTCAAGAATATATCTGGAGAGGAATGAAAGCAGCCACTTCCAAACCAGCAACTGTTACACAACTGAAGTTACATTGACCTTTCCATGCATTGCACAACCAAATCATACCCATTTTTTCATTCAACACATCATTTCAGTGAAAGCTGGGCTAAGCCACATGCTCAGCCTTTATTTCATGATCTTTTTCTTGTCTTCTGGGAAGTATTTGCTAGTGGTTTCTAGGATGTGATTCAACATAAAGTGAATTAAGTTCAAGCCTGTGCATTTCATTAGATTCAAGATCATGTCCTCACTTACAGTTCAATGACTTATTCCAAGGTAGCTGGACCTAGGCTTGTCCCTTTATAATATTCTTTGCTTCATAAAGGCTGACCACAGGAATGACAGCCAGCAAAATGAAACACAGCTATAATCTGAAGACTGGTTAAATAGGTAGTACAGCTATCTCAAGCCAGTTCCTGATCCAACTGGCCCTGGTAATCTTAACAGATAGCTTTACATTTCAGATCTCTAAATATTGTTGTCTAATAGCAAAGTCCTACTGCTGGGTCAGAAAATAGAATATAAATATTTTAATTAATAAATAGCGTATATTATAAGGATAATCTTAAATTATAGATATCTTCCTGTATTTTAGGATGACCTCAAACTTTGTACCATAATTTAATAAGGAAATGTGCTTTATTGGCAAAAACATTCTGCTTCCATCTGAATTTAGCTCAAAGTTTGCCTTATACAGTTTGCCATGCTTGGTTGGGTTAGTCCAGTCTGGCTTCCTTGATGATCTTAACACAGTGACGGCGAACCTATGACATGCATGTCAAAGGTGACACACCATAATGTTGTTGTTGTTGTAGTTGTAGTTGTAGTAGTAGTAGTAGTAGTAGTTGTTATTATTATTATTATTATTATAATATTTGTATGCCACCCATCTCCCCCAATGGGTAACTCTGGGTGGCTCACAGTTAAAATCAGAAACCCCATCAACAATTAAAAATCCCCCATAAATAGTTAAAATAAATTAATCCATTAAAAATCAAATAAAGACAACAAACCCTGTACATACATACTAAAAACATTCAAGATGACGGGGGGGGGCAAGGTCCATTATCCCACAAGCCACCTCCACTCAGTTACCAAAGAAACTGAGTTTGTTTTACTCGTATTTCGTTTTTATAATTATTTGATGTTTCTTTATATGATACATAGCACCACATGTGATTGGACTGTTTTTTTTTTAATAAATCAATATGTAAAGAATTGCTTCTCTTTTGTTTGAGGAGACGGTGACACACCAGCAGAGTCAAGTTAGGCATTTTCTGAATTTTTGACATGCCAAGCCCGAAAGGTTTGCTATCACTGTCTTAACAAAATATTTTGTATTATATTACATGAACATCTATGCCATTGTATTTGATAAGAAACAACTCATTGAAATTCTGGGGTAGAGAGTGCTGTTTCTGACCAGAATTACAAATGCCTTAGTGGGGGACAGTAGGATCCCATCTTCTTTAAAGAGATCCATTCACTTCTCAGAAATCATCTTTATATAATGACATTGATAATTTTGTATCCAACCATTATTTTTTAGAGAACTGAGAAAACATAGAGGAAAACTCCAGAATTTTTTTCCCCTTAGTTATGAAGCAGACTGCATTATTCAACTTAGTAAATACATGTGTCTAATAACGAACAGAGCTAGTATAATTATGTCGATCATTTTTACCACAGAGTAAAGGTAAATTTACTATATTTTCAACATTTTCAGGCTGGCTCCCTAGTACCTTCAATTCTTTTGGCCTGACTGGTCTTGTTTGGAGGGTCTAGATCAGTGTTTCTCAACCTTGGCAACTTTAAGATGCTGGCTGGGGAATGCTGGGAGTTGAAGTCCACCCATTTTAAAGTTGCCAAGGTTGAGAAACACTGATTAGATCATAAATGCTACTTAATTAGAAGACACTGAGAGAAATGCATTGATAGCTTTAAAATTAGATGTTGTTAATATGCTGATGATACCCAGTTACATATTTCTGGGTATGGGATCCAGGATCATCAGCTTAGAGCAGTGTTTCTTAAACCTTTTGCTCTCAGGGCCCCTTCCCACTTTTAAAAATTACGGAGGATCCCAAAAAAGCTTTTGTTTGTATGGATTATATTTATCAATATTTACTGTATTAAAAATTAAAATTAATGCATTCATAGAATATTTATTTATTGAATCATGTAAAAATAACAGTATTAAACCCATTATATATTAACATAAATGAAATATTTTTCATGGAAAACCCTGTATTTTTTAACAAATAAAAAAAAATGAGAAGAGTGTCATTGTTTTAAATTTTTGCCAATATCTTCAATATTTGGCAAATTATTTTGATTTTGAGGACCTTTGAGAGGGTGTTGGGGGACCGCCAGGGGTCCTAGGACCACACTTTGAGAAACACTGTCTTAGGCTAAGGCTGAGAGACAGTGATCAGATGAATGAAGGCAAAGAGGTTGATATTTAATTCAGGCAAGTGGCACTTGGTGGTGCAACTGATCCCATAGAAAGAAAGTGCCTGTGCTGTAAGAAGCCTTAAGGATATTGTGGATCTGACAATGGCTAGCTAAACTACTGTGTCAACTTCATTTAGTCGTTTTTGTCCATTCTTGAATATGGGCACCATATACGAGGACAGAAAAAGGAGTTAATTTTAACATAATCCAGAACAAGCCGTTTTCCTTTTCATAAATGCTACAACTTTAGTCCATTTTGAAGGGGAACTGTGATATTCTTCAAATGAACCTTTCCCAAGATAAAAATCAGAATGACCTAGTTTTTAACTTGTGGAAGCTGAATGTGTCCAGACCTTGATTCCTGTTGACTACATAGACATATCCATGCAGCCTTCTTGGCAACAACATGGAACTGTCTTGGTTGTTTTTTACCGTCCTAGTTTAACCGACAGACCTGGACTTCACAGATTGTCCTTCCTTAAAAAACTAACCAGAGTTGGTCCCAGGTGTTGTCAGTTGGCTCTTGCCTGGAAATGCCATGGAGTTCTAGCAACCAAGTCTATGAATTGGCTCAAAAGTCATAGATCTGCAGAATACCTGCACAATAAAACATATTCATTCATTCATTGTAAATGGAGTTATATACTGTTTGCTTCATTAGCCAAGGGGTAGCATTTACATAATGACAAACATAAACAATTATAACTATTTTTAAAAATATCAGTGCTAGCCACAAAATAACCATAGCTGTTAAATAAAATCACTTTCAGCCTGGTATCTGTTAATTAAACGCAAAATGAAATGAAATGACTTCCAATATATGTAATCTGGATTACTTTGGGAAACTAACTGTCAGTTGAGTTGCTAGGACTGTTGACACTCTTGGTCCCTTTCCTGTGGCTCTAATTGCATGGATTTTCCTTCCACTCTTTCTCAGCAGTTCCAAGTTCATGTGTAGCATATCCCTACTTTGCTTTACTTTCACAGCAACAATCCAGTGAGCTGAACAAATATTCCACTTTTCTGGTGTGATTCTTTCATTAACTCTTCTTCAGATCTGGCCACATCTTCTTCCTCATACTGTGAGCTTCCTCTTTTGGGTGGTAACATTCAACATCCTCCATAGGTCAATACATTTTTATCATACATCTTGCTGCAACAGGAATTTTATCTTGTTCAGTTGCTTTTCTTTTCTTTTCCCTGTTCAAGATTTCCCCAAAAGTCAGCTAAGAGGCTTAATTTCTCAACGCTCAACATTGAATCCCCGTGCATCCCCTTTCTAAGATTGAGAAACTGGTGATACAGCAGTAGTACAGGATACACAGTCACCAGAATCACTTTCACTATGTGGTTGAAGTAGACTTTATAGGTCAAGCCCAAGGTCTACAGGTGGCCCTTGGCCTAATTTCATGTTGATCATAGCACAGTTTCAAAAGCCCTTCACAGGAGATCTATTCAGACATTCCCTAAAGGCTTGTTCTCTGAAGGCTTCCTTTTGAGAGAAAGAAAAATGATGGGTCTGAAAAAAGGAGTATCAGAAAGGAAAAAAACATTCCTGCTGAAAAACACTGGCTCCATGTGCTACACCCATATATACAAGGAATCCATGTAATGCCTGAATAGTACCAAACGCAAGTCATGTAGGACCTGGGTAGGTGCCTCTGTGGAAACAGGTGCCCAGTTTCTCCTGCAGCTCAAGCCTACAACTAGAAGGGATGAGGTCTGTCCATGGCAGTCTCAAACAACCAATAGGAGCTGAGCAGATCTCAGTCCCTCCCACCCCCATAATCGCCCTTTCCCAGCTGTTTGTTGCTGCTTCTGTCTCAGATGAATGCACTACCAGTTTTCTACTGCATTTAGTGACAAGGGGTTTCAGTGATCATCTATATGCTACTAAAACTCTCATTGCGTTTATCTGTTTGTCTGTTTGGACCCCCAAGTTAGCCCAAACACTGCATTATACCCCAACAATTTTTGAATCAAGGTACTTAAAATCAGCTAACTTAAAGAAAGCATAAAAAATCCGGGAACCATTACTCCTGTGGAATTGAAATTTCCATGACATTCAGACCAGTTTTATTTGGAAAGTTGTGGCTGTTGTGGCATCCCTGCAGTCACATGACCATGATTTGTGATGCTCCCTGCCAGCTTCTCACAAGCAAAGTCAGTGGGGAAGCCGGCAGGAAGTTAGAAGTCACTCCTGCTCCCACCGCTTTTTTGCTTGCCCACGGTCATTCTGTTTATCTATTTAGGTAAGTAAATATTGACTTATTATTGAAGTTTGTTTGCCACTACAATTATTTTTCTATTTATGATATATACTCTTCTTAAATGATCACAGAACCGTCCAGCATTGGGGTAAAAAAAATATGGTCAGCCTAAAATTTAATGTTCATTCTGGTCACATCAGACTGTACTACCTTTCTCTCAAAGGATGACCCAACGGGTCACAGGATTGTCTAGTATTTTCTACTAGTTTTATTATTTAGAAGCACTTGAGGCAGCACAAATTATGCCAGTGTACTTTTTTGCTGAGTGAAGCACTGAAAGAGTGTCTTAGGACAAGTCTATAAACCAGGGGCTGGAAGCTGTTCATCCTGGCTTGAAATTACTAATATATATGTATTTTTTGCTTGATTTCTGATTTTGCTGTTCATGAACAGAGGGACTCCACAAGCTGCAGTGAACGTGCAGATGAGAGAAGGGGGCGGGGGGGGGGAATTCTGAAAACCGAAATCAAGATTTTTTAGCCCATTTAAAGCCACTTGGTTTCTTGTAACAGTGTCACAGGGATGCCAGAGTATGCTAGTGACACTTTTACAAGAAACCAAGCCAGAAAACCTCTATCCCATAAACCAAACCACAATTCTGGATGCAACCATATCAAGAATATTAAGCAATCTTAGAAAACCAAGAAGATGAAATAAAAATGTCATTAGCGGCTTTAACTGCATGAAGCGTGCTGTTTGGTATGTTGACTATTATTGACTCTCAACCTATAGGATATATGCCAAAGTCACATGGCAGTGGGAATTGTTTATCCACTGAGAGCAGCGTGGGAAGGCCCTTGTAGCCTAAGTTCTTTCAGAGCCCTGTTGAACAAAGATAATTTGCATCTAGTCTGGCACCCTTCTCTTGAATAGGCTAAGGACTGAACTTTTACTTATGTTGGGGGTTTTTTTGGTCTGAAAGATATGGGTTGAAAATAATTTGCATTCTTTTTTTGATGGAGTCATCTGCTAAGTATTCTCCTTATTGTGAAAATTATATTGAAAATGAGAAACTAATGTAATAAGATGCAGCTGTAATGGATAAGAGAGAAAGAGATTTTATTTAATGTTCTAAAATATGGATTTAAGTTAAGTCTAAATTGAGTTGATAAATGGGATCTCATAAGTGGGACTTTCATGACAGAATTTCAAATTCAGAGAAGAGGAAAGGGTTCATAATGGAGGAGACCATAACACCTGTTTCTCAGCATGCTCCTGGAATAAAAGGAAAGGTCAGAGGTGTCTCCAGGGTATGGTCAAAAGAGTCAAGATGGTAGCTGAAACTATGACACACACATAAAACTAGGCAGAGCTTCAATCACACCATCACAGCCACCATCTTGACTTTTTTCACCATACCCTGTGGACATCTCTTGGAAAGTTATACCAGCTGTATAATTTATTTCCTTTCCTTTCCTTGGAAATCAACTTTTTTTCTTTTAAGTAAACAAAACATGACCAAAAAAAAAATCAGAAACTTCCCTCCCAAGATGTACATTTTGCAACCCCCAGATCTATTATTATTCTGGTGCATTGTTGGTGGTCTTCAGAGTGAACGGTCACTACTCTCACTTGGTGAATAATATGCTGAGAAAACAATCTGCAAAGAAGCCATTCTTTAAAGTGTTGAGAGAAAAAGGGTTCAGGCAATTTCTTGAGTGGCAAATGAATAACTAGTAAAAAGCCAATGTTTGCCCTCATAAATGTATCCAATCTGTCCTGTTCTAGGGAGATAAGTTCAAAAAGAGCAGCTGCTGTTCAGAGTAAAACCACAATCCATTTGTTCTAGTAGCACAATGAAAACGTGTGCTTATCCCTCCACTGAAACCAAGGGATTTATATTTGGTTGAGCTCAACATTTTTAAGGCTCAGTTTCTAGTCAGTAATTCCAATGCCTGCAACTTCCGATAATGTGCTATGAATGCAGTCCCAGCCATTGCTTTCTTGGGCAAAAGAATGTTTGTGACAGGTTGTTGCACAGGGATGGTTTAAGATCCCTCCTCAGAAAGGTTTCTGGAGGAGGCGTAAAGAAAATGCCAGGAATGTGAGAGCCATTTGGACAAGGGCTGCTCCTGTCTTCTTCCTCTTCCCCCACCCGCTGACAGTTAAGGGAACTCTTTGTGCAGAGAAATCTTTGGGGACACATAGAAGGCTCATCCTCATGCCCCATATGGTGCAGCATAAAGATATGTCCCATGAGCCATTTTTAGAAGACAACTTCATGATGTCGCATTCAATTCATCCCCAGACCATTGAAGAGGCATCAGAAAGATGTATTTAGCTCTTCTTGTTTAAAATAGCACTTTTCTTCTTCTCCCAACGTGTCTTGCTGTATAAATGAGATGCAACACCTTGCTGATGATGGCGATAATGCATCTGCCCAACTCCTATTGGTCATATGAAGCTATGGTGGGCATGCCCCCTTCCCTTTGATTGCTGGGCACTGTCCTTCATGGTAACTTTTGCTTGGGTTGCCAGGGGGACCAGGCACCTGGCTCTTACAGGTGCATCTGTCCATATAATCTCTGATCATTGTTTTGGAAGGTGCTTCAGCATTAGGTAGGCTACTTTTATATACAACTTTGAAAAGCTCCCTTGACCTGTCTTTAAAAAGGACTCGCACTTCTGTCTGTTTAAACCAGTGGGTGCACTGGTCATACAATTGCTGTACTATATACTTCATGTATTCATGTATACTTCATGCTATACTTCATGACTTGCAAATGACAACTGATCGGTTTCCACATGCCATTGGTTCTAAGCAAAGCAGAGATTAAAAAGTGGTCTTTTGACATAATTGCACAGAGTTGTGTTGGTGCATCTGAACCTGCTTGTGATCCTTGTATATTTTGTTGTTGTTTCAGTGCCTGCATAAAGTCATAGTCTTAAGGCACTACAGAGCTAGTAGTCAACTACCTCTTCTGTGCAAGTCTTCTAGTGAAGTGAGCTTTGTATTTTCTATAAAGCCACAAGGGCACAGAAAAGCCACAGAATGTAGCATTAGGTGCAATATATTGTTTCCTGAAATGCTTCTCCTTCTCTTCGATATTTTCCCTCTTGTGCTACCACATGTTTCTAACTATGTGAGCAACATCAGACACATCTCAAAAGCCAAAAGAGGAGTTCCTAAATAATGAAGCAAGCCTAACAACATCAACAGCAAAAGTGCACCAGCAAGAAGGGGTTATGACAAAGTCACTTCTACTAGCTAAAAACTTCCTCTGCCTGCTGGAATAACGTTCTGCCTTTCCAAATGATCTGGTTCGCTGTTGGCAAAAAGACCTAAGCAATCAGAGAGATATGCAGAGGAAAGAGCCTAAAAAGAAGAAGAGAAAGTATAATGTAAATAAGGAACTAGCTTAAATCCAATCCACAGCCCAGCCAAACCGAGCAATGCCCAATACTAGCACAAATTAGGTTAGCATTAGGATAATCCCAGTGCATTAATCCCAGTGGGAACTGTGGCAGATCATCCCTCCTCCCCTTGCTCTCCAGGCTGTGAGAAGCTCTATTCAGCAGGGATTCCATCAGCCTTATGTCAGTCCAGCTGGTCCTTGGCCTGTCAGGAAATTTTGAACCAGGCTGCCTGGCAGAGAGGGTGCATTTACACAGTGCAACAGTCTTAGCTAAAATGGGGTGGGCACTGTGTGGTTCAACATGTTGTGGGAAACCACCTTAGCATGATGTGTGAGCCAGGGCCTCGCATGAAGACATAATAAAGTTCATTTCTTTGGGCATGTCTTGCTAAAAAAGCACAACAATTGGGAATTATTAACTAGGGATTAAGATTTAGCATAGTTTGTGAACCCAGCCAGAATGAGCTCCTTTTGCTGTCTCCCTTGATTTAGAGAAACCAACGAAGAGAGCTCTCCTATGCATGTTTATGTAGGCTGTTCCTTTCCTAATAATTGTGTTTTGGATTGCATCCTAAATTATGCAACTTCATTTAAAATCAGCCAAATAACAAAAGAAAACAAAAACAAACAAAATAAAACACAGTCCAGGGAGATGTAGTTAATTTACTCCTTTTTATTCTTTCCAACCCAATGGAATGTTGGAAAGCTATCATATAAAGGGGTTTGGGACTCTGTCCGTTTGTCGATTGACAGAATAATTCTTCAGGAACAAAACAGAATGGGACCAAATGTGGGTGGTCAGAGAGCCCGCAAAAGAAAGGTTGAGTTTAAAACTGGGCCAAATCCGGCTAGGGTATGGAGAAAAAAATTCACACACAAAAAAATCTTCCAAAATATTCCCTTAAAAAAAAATGGCCCAGAATGTTGTCAACTGCTCCATTCTTAAGCCTCCTCCATTCTGGTCACAAGACTCCCCCCCCCCCCAGTAATGAAGATACTGTGGTTAAGGTACTGGGAATAATCCAGAAGCCATGCACTCCAAGCTTCCTCTACCTTGCATAATAATGCAATAATTCAGAGTACTCCAAAACCACTCTGAATTTCGTGCTGTGCAAAATCAGAAGTTAAGACCAAACTGCATTTTTAAAAGGGGGATGAAGGGAAGAGGTGATTAGTTTTTTCTATTCTAATGCAAACTGAACATATGCTTTCAATGACACTTTTCAGTTGTTATGATGCAGTTCACAATAATAAAACAATGAATAAAAGCATATTCTAGTAGGAGAATTCACTTGCAAAATGTGCCCGGTTTAGGAAATGTGCATGCTAAAATGAGGGTCTTAAGAAAAGTGAATGTCAGTTGTGCATGTTAAGAAATACTTACAGGAAAATACATATTCTTTGGTTAAACTAATGTGGCAAGCAGGGAGCTACTGATCATGTGTAGGAGAGAATGAGTGGTGATGTTTAACCCTGCTCCTAATTCTCCTTTGCAAATAATCCCCTTCTGGCACTTTTAAAAGATCTGGCCTCCAAAACTAATAATGAGAGCTGGATAAGGATAATTGGCATGTAAGGAAGAGTTAAACACTTTCGGTAAAATCTCCCCTAGCTGTGTCCCACATTCCCATTATCTTGTAAACATAAGATTGGTAGCCAGGCCTTTGCAGAGATAACATTTCATTTGTTCGTGAAGGTCAGTGTGTTGGGGCTGCTAGTTGTCTCTTCCTACCCCCTTCCACTCTTGCATATTCCAAGTGGCACCCTTGTTGGAAAAAAAAAAAAAAGCAGAAACTCACTTTTTCAGATCTCCCATCAACAGAGGCTTTGGAGTTAATTCTCTCCCTGATAATCAAGAAGCAGGAGCAAGCAAACAAAAGTTTAGAAGCCCCCTTCCTACGACCAATTTCTTGCTCTGATAGCCCTACATTATTAAGAATCATCAAAGGAAACTCTTGGTAACTGGATCAAGGCATGACTAGATATTTAAAACTAGGCTTATGGTGTAACTTGTATCCCTGTTCAAAAGTATCTCCAACTGAATTCCGTGGGACTGGTAAATATGTATAGAATTACAAGTTTAGAGATGTTTTCATTTAGCAGTGTCATTTGGGAAACACTTAAATTGTCAAATTATTAATGGGAACGTTCATGTTCCTAAACATAAAAATAAGATTGCTTCATTGTGTTTTCTTTCTTTCCTGACAGTCCTTTTCCTTTAATCTGCATAAAGACCAGAACTCTGTAGAAAATCTTTCCCCGCCAAGAAGAATGTCATACATATTTCAATAACGAATGAGCCACAAATTTTCACAAATAAAATGTTTATCAAAGTATGTTCCTAATAGGAATGCTGGCTTGATTTTTTGCCTATTCAACTCCTGTCCAATATGTGGTATGAAGAAAAGTCAATAAAATGTATAAAATTCAATACGCAGTATAAGGGCTTTTTTTTTTTTGGTCATACAGTTGTGAGCTCCCAACATGGCACCAGGAAACATGGACACCTTCCTTGGTGCCCACTAAATTCCTTTCTCAAATTAACTTCTTACATTTTTTAAAAAAATAATGTACTACTTTTTTCTAGTTTGTAAGGGGGGGGGGGAAAGGCAAAAACTGGCTCTTTTGTTGTTGAGTTTCAGTTTGGTGCCTCAGGACTTTTTCTCTGGAGCTGCAGAAGTAAGTCTGGAGAGGGCTGCGTGCTGTCTGTGAGTTTCATACCTCTTCCTTGACCCATTGTAAATGCTGGTTTGTAGCCTGATAGATTTGTAATTGAGAAGAAGTTATAGTAAGAAAAGGCAACTCTAATAAACCCTGGGAAATATTAAATGAAAGTAGAAGAAGTGAATACATGTTAGTCTTAGTTTACATTAATTTACAGTTTCCTTTGTTTTCATTCTGCACATCAAGTTTTTATATAAATCACAAAAGAAGAGCCAAGTCTTTTATTATTTTCAGCATGCGCTAGGCAAAACTCAATTTTTGCTCTGGGCCAATACATAAAATGTGGTCCAGCTGCAAGATGCATTAACTTATTTCAGCTCTTTCTTGTTTAGTGGAACCAGCAAGACGGTGAGATTTATGGACCTGTTCATTTTAGATTCCTGTGTGTTTTTCATTAACTAAATGTGAGCGTGGGATAAACTTAATGCGCTTGTCCTCATGAAAACACCTACAAGTGAGGGAAGCGATAATTACAAAGGGAGTAAGTGTGCCACAGAATAAACAAGTTACCAAATTGCATGTAATCTGTGCTGAATCAGGGGATCGAATTCCTCTCCTGAACTTTCAAGGACAGCATATATATTTATCAACTAAAAATAACTTTTAGGCAATGCACTTAACTGGAAAAGCCTGTTATGAGCTGCTGCAATCATTTTTAAAAAGGTTGGCGGCCCATAGCAGGGATTTCAGACTTTTTCAGGCCCAGGAACCTGTTAATTTAAAATAAAAAAATAAATCCTGGAGCTGCTGATCAAGAGGCAAATTTCTTGTGATGGGAAAATGGCTGCATTCGAGTAAACTTTGTTTTTTAGCCCTTAGTGTTGTCTGGAATCCCATCAAGTTCTCCCAGAATCCTAGAATTCCACAGACCACAGTTTGAAAACCCTGGTCCATAGTATAACATCCTAAAATCTAATAAATTAGGCCTATGCAAAGTTTTTTGAAAGAAAGAGAAGAGGACCACCAGCAGCAAGGTGGATAGACTCAATCACAGTGGCAATGGGTGAACCACTGGAAGACCTGGAGGACCACGTTGGGGACACATCATCCTGGAGAAAATCTAGCTATGTGGTTGCTAAGAGTCAACACCAAATTGATGATGCATAATCAATCAATGCAAAGTTTTGAAGATGGATTGATGGATGTTGACATCTTTATTTTGTAATTGAGTAGCATATCATTCAATGATAAAATTACAGCCTTCCTATTGTGATAATAATCTGATCTATATACTATAAGAAATGACTAAGAATAAATCACTAGCACAAACTATAAAATTGTGATACCAGTACCATTAAGATTGTATCATTCAGATGATAAAGACAAGAGTAAGCACAATGTAGATGTACTTAATTGAGATAAAATGAAAGGAAGGTTACTAAACATAATGAAATAACTAAAAATATTTAAAAATATTTAAAAAGATAAAGGCACTATATCACTAAAATCTACAAATAAAGCCACATATAATTATTAATATTGAAACTATAAGAGTTCTATTAGTGTCGTGCAAAATAAAATGGTATATAAAAAGAGTGACAATAACAGCAAAAAGCTAAAGAGCTAAAAATAACCAATAGAGTACAAATGTTTGGCAGAGTCTTTGTTAATCTGATAGCTTTAATGGCGTAAATGAATTATATTGGTTTGGTCATACATCATACATAGTAAAAAAAAGCACCTAAAATACATTTTTAAGTGTTACTGGCCATCTGTGGGTGGAATTTACATTAGATATAGCAAAATTCTGCTACATTTAGAAGCAAATCCCATCTAGTGATTATCTAGTCAGTAACATAAATAAAATTTATCAGAGTGCCCTGAAAATTTTGATAAGAGAACGGTAATCAGTTGAAGATGAATATCCCTATAAAATTAGCATGAAAGGACTTATGGGCTGTGTTCCTGTGGCACTGTGCCCCAAGGGTAATGCCATCCTTTCAAAAGGAACTTTCCTGTTTTTGTCCTTCAAGTTCCTGAAGAAAGCATATTGAAACAGGGTAAAGCAAGAGTCCTTCTAAATGTGGCAACTGAAATTTGGTGTAAGTAAGCAGCTGGTTTAGAATCTAAAATTTGACTGTTGATGCATATATTCCATGGGAGAATAGCAAATTATAATTAATCTTCTGTGTCCAAAGGCTTCAGTTTTCAGGTTAATTTAGCAAGAATTTGGCAAGAAGGCGTCACAGGAAAAGCCATAATAATTCAATGTTACTTTTTTTCCCGAGAAGATTTGAAATTAACTGCCAGAATTAGATTGTCATCATACTTATTTGGGTTGTAGCTGATACATTAAATTGCTGTAGGCTACCTAGAGTCACATGTGATATGGGCAGCCATATAAGTCTGTTAAAATGAATGAATGAATGAATGAATGAATGAATGAATGAATGAATGAATAAATAATTGAACCAATCCAATTGCATTATGGAGTAGTTTTAGCCAGTAAATAAAAAATATTTATCTAGAGGCTGAGTTTAACTTTACTGACTCCTGCTTCCCTATGGAGCTGCGTTGGAATGGAATTATGAAGGCCAGGCTCAGGGAGATAAGTGTGTTCTTAGTCCACCGGAGGAGCGTGGGAAGTTCAAGAGGATGAGGCTGGCACCTCCCTGAGGAATACACGGTGTTATGGCTGGCTGGCTTGGGAGCAAGGTTTCAGTCTGGGGAGATTTTCTGGGTAGAGGTTATAGCTAATAAACACAGTAGAACTGAATTCGCATTGTCTCTTGGAGTTCTTTGGGCTAAACCTGACAGGAGCACCATGTTTGGAACACAGTGGGAGACCTGGAAGACATTTCTCAGACATTTGATTTGGAGTCTCTCTAGGATAATCATGCTGTGCATCCTACTTGTGCTCCACATAGCAGGCATGCTGGGACCTTAGCTGCAAATAAGTTAATTTCAGCAGGTATAAGGTGGCTCTATTATTAACATCCCTTCCCCTATTATTTTCCTTTTCTGTTTTAGTTCTGTTTTTATAGTTTTTAATGTTTTAATAATTACTACATAATAGTTTTATGTACTGATTGTTTATATATTTATGGTTTTATTGGATTGTTGTATGCTGCCCAGAGTGAAATAGGCGGCCATATATATTTGATTAATAAATAAAAATAAATGAAAAAAACTTTGCACTTTGAGCAAAATAATAAGCTTGAATAGCCAAAGCTGATTTTTATGCATTTTGAGTTAGGTAATAAAGGGGAGCATTTCAGCTTCCATAACCTTGAAAAACTGCCTCTAACTACTTGAGGATCTTGATCTGCTCAACAGCGTGTCCACCTAACTGTCAGATTTGCTGTTTCTAATGCTCGGAAAACATAAGTATTTTGGTGTTGGCAGAATTTATTATTAATTCCCCCTTACTGCAGTAAGAAAGAAGTGTTCTCAAAGCTCTATTAAGACCAGCAGGAATCAAAGACAAAATGACTGCATCATCAGCGTAAAATAGAACACTGATATGCCTATGGGCTAGCTTAGGAGGATGAAAAGCAAGGTCAATTAAATGAGGCACCATAGAATTTACATAATAAATAAATAAAACTGGGCCCATTACACATGTCTTCCTTTCCTTACGGAAATGTATTTTGTAATATGTCTTCGATTGCTACACCTGATTTTCAGTCTTGAAACCTCATGAAAGTTAAGTATTAAAAGCAGCAGACATTTGTTTCTTGAAGAGTTGTTGAGTTTATACTCCAGTTTAGATCTAAATATCTAGATGCTATGTCAAAATGAACCTAAAATCAAGAACAGCTGCATAGGCAGATGAACCAGGGCTATGGGTATACTTTTCTGCCAAGTACTGCAACACCAAAGCATGGTCTAAAGTTGATCAACCTGCCCTGTTCATCCATCAAGGTGGCTTTGGATATGAGCCAGTCAAAAAACTTAATGTGTAAGCTCCCCCCCCCCCCCGCCCACCCCTTGCTTTTTAGTCCATCTTGATTCCTGGTGACTGCCTGGACTATCCCTGCAATTGTCTTGGCAAAATTTTTAGAAGCAGTTTGCCATTGCCTCCTTCCCAGGGCTGAGAGAGAGTGACTGGCCCAAGGTCGCCCAGCTGGCTTCATGCTTAAGGCAAGACTAGAACTCACAGTCTCCTTTTTTTCAGCCTGGTGCTTTAACCACTACACCAAACTGGCTCTCTGTAAGTCCTTAGCATACATTTTGATTTGACGTAATAGACTAGTTGGGTGGAAGTTAGTAGGATCATCTTTCATGCTTTGTCGCATATCAGAATTACACTAGCCAAGCCTCAGTCCTTTGGAATCTGGGCAAAGGGGCCTATTGCTGTAAAAAGAGAAGCCAGCACTGGGGGCCACCAGTCCCAATTACTGTTTATAACTTCATAAGTGATGAGTTCTGAAGCAGGGACTTTTCCTGGTTTAGACCACTTAACTACATGTCTATGAACATGACACTGGAGACCACGGAAGTAAGAAGGTCATGTCTAATTCCAAATCCATACAGGAGTCCTCTGTCTGCACATATAAAATGGAAAAATGATGTTCCCAGGTACCAGTGGTAGCTGGACAAGAGGTATCATTTGAAAGAGATGGCGCTGCCAACCTTTAAAAAAGGCAGGGTTCTTTGCAGGCGACCCTGCTATCAGGCATTGCCAAGATACTTTCCTTCCTTTGTATTAGTTTTTTTTTAGTAACTCAGAGGAGGAGCAAGAAACAGAGTTCTCTTGATATAGTTTGAAATATTGACCCAGTGACTTGGCGCTCATAGTCAAACCAAGCATGATGCGTCCTTGGATGACTTCTAGCAATGGGGGGTTGTGAAGCCATGGCTGAAACAACCTAATTAAATTATGATAATTAATCAGTAGGGTGTCCTCTGAAGCACCTTCCACTCCCTCTGAATGGAGTAGGTTTGCTAGCTCCAAAATAAACAATCTGGAGATCATAATTTGTGGAGATGGTCACTGAGCACAAGTGGGCCAGGGATCATAGCTTACAGTTGCAATATAACAAGGTGATAAATGCATCCTGCCAAAGATCCTTAGAAATTAAATGTCCAGGAAATGGTAGCTTTCAGAATGATTGTCTACCGTAAACTGAGATAAGAGATTACTTACTTATCTGCAATATCCCAATTGATCTAACAGTGAATGAGTAGAAATACAGTACTATACTCCGATGTGTATATTTGGCTGGGCAGTCGTCAGTAGAAGACCTATTTAAGATCACCAGATTTAGTTTGATGCTTCTCTTCACAAAGGCTAGCTAACTACAAATAAGCAAAGACCATCCATGTTTTGGTTTGTTTTTCAACAGAATGGAAGTAAATTTCCAGGAAAAGTAAAACTTAATGCAGCGCTAAGGTGTGCCAGATTTCATAGAGGTCAGTATAATTTTTCAGTTACGTTTCTTTAAAATGTGATTATTTTTTTAAAGCATTCACATCTTTGTTGTTCAGGAGCAGAAAGAGATGAAACCTCAGGAAGTTAATTTTCTGAACTTTCCCTTTTATGAGAGATGTTGCCTTCTATGACCAAGTCATCCCAGGTCAAAATGGGACGGCTTCTCAAACAACAACATAATATAGCCCAGGATAAGCTATTATAAAGTTAGCTAATACTTAGAATATGTAATCACTGCTGTGTGAGGCAAACCTTAAATATAAACACTTTGGTGTCCCTGAAGTTTATTTGTGGCCTAGGCCACAGAATTATACGCGGTTGTGCATATATTATGTCATATAGGTGTTCCCCTAATGCAATTGTTGTACCCAGGCTATGTCTTATGGCAAATATCTGTTTACTGTAAACCATCCAGAGTCACTTCCTAGTGAGATGGGTGGTGACCAAATTTGAAATATAAATAAATATAAATAATAAAATATCATCTCTTCAGCAATTAGGGCAGGGGTATCCATGTGGGGGGAAGGGGTAAAAAAGTTAAGAAGGTGACTGTGAATGCCATTTTGACTTTTTTAACCTCCTCCCTTCCCCCAGTGACCTGACTTTAAGTTGAGGCATTTGGCTACACTCAAGTCTGCCAATGGGATTTGTACACTTTAATACATGATGACATAGTTTTCACCCCTGTATCATACTGAAAATGCTTTTGAAATGCTCCTTAACCACAACCATTTCCAGAAGGGTAGCTGTGCTTAATGTATTGCAGCAAAAACAGTAAGGTATCTTAAAACGTTGAGCTTAATTATGGTATAGGTTTTCATGGCCTACAGCCTACATCAATTATTTAAAGTAATCATTATTGCCTCTGTTTTTTCTGCATCCACCCCCACCTTGCAATTTATAATTCCCATTGACCACCATCTCAACCATGTAGTTACATAACTACTACTTCATAACTCAAATTAGGACTTCATGCAGCAGATGAAGTAGATCCATGAAGGTTTATGCTGTCTTTCTCAACCTAGTGAAGGACTCCTGAGGAGTACTAGGTTGGATTAGCATATGCCAAAATAAATATAATTATAATTAAGGTAAGGACATAGAGTTTAATACTCCTTTAGCAAAGAGGGCTGAAATTTTATCCCAAAGGGAAGATGTGGAAAAATGTTTATGGAGCAACAAGGAAAAGCTTTGATTAACTGTACTATAAAAATTGGATAATGCCCCATAATAATAACAGCTTTTAAAAAGAGTGTTAAAACAAACTGAAAACAAGCTACATTAATCTCAAGAAGTAAATTCTTATCAGATTCTGCACATACAGACCTGCAACTAAACAGCATACACAATCCTAATGAAATATCCAAGCAGTTTAGAGAATAAAAACTTTTGCATTTAGCATCCATATCAGTCCATATCACTAATGCATTCCTCTGTGTTCGTTCATTCATTCATTCATTCATTCATTCATTCATTCATTCATTCATTCGTTCGTTCATTCATTCAACCAGTCAATCAATTTATATGGTTATCCATCTCAAATTCATGATTCTGGATGGCCAACAATAATTAAAATAACATAAAAATATAAAACAATAAAAAAAATCAACAACATACACATAATCTGCAGCTGAGGTAAAAACTACCAGCACAAATCAGCACAACCATCGCACAGGCTAAGGCACACACCTGGATCCCCAGACTCAATGACAAAACAATGTCTTTTAAGGCCTTTGCGAAAGGCCAACAGAGTTATGGCCAATCTAATCTTTGATGTTCCAAAAGGCGGGCACCACAACAGAAAAGCTCTGTGAGTTTTTTTTTTTAATTATCCTGCATTCTGGAGAATCTATTGATTGTCATTGGGACTATTAGTCATCAATCAATATTATACTCACCAATCAGGTCTATTAAACATATTCTTCCACTATGAAATAAGGCTAACGTTAAGGTTCATATTGTTCAAAATGGCTTAGGATACATTGCTTTTATGATTTCACACATTTATGATTTCTTTTATATGTTTGGATAGGTTAACAACATTGAAAAGAAATGATAATAACAACAATAACAATAAAAGTAACAGTAACAGTACCAAAATAAAATGATCATATTAACCATAATTTAATAACTTTCAGTAGAACATGGGAAATGTTGTACTCTTTACTAAGGGAAATAAAAGTGTCTTCATAAATAAATGGTGACATGGAAAGCAAACTGTATAATGTGCTGTAACGGTACATGGAAATGACCTTGGGAGACAGGAGGAAGAGCCGCAGACTGGGCGATGGTCAGATAAGAGGCAGCTGAGTCAGCAGAAGGAATGGGGGCCCAACAAACATCTCAGAAGAGACCTTTCCTAGTTTCTTGGTCTGTAAAGGCAAAGGGGCAGAGAAGTACTTTTAGACCTGCAAGATTCTGTTAATGTAACTTTATGATTAAGATAGAGCTAGTACTTCTGGGTGTGCTTCTTGTCTGGACTACCTTGCAAGACTATGCTCAAACTGAGACTCAGAAATGACTTATGGGACAAACAAAAGTTACGAGCTAAATACAACTTTGTTGGATGTATTATATGACCTGGAAACAATTTGTATGAATACTAAACACAGACTTCCAATATCAAGCAGGAAAGACCAGAGTAAGACATCTCAGTGCAGAAAGTCAACAAACAGAAGAAAATAACAAGAAAGGGAATGTGAGTGTCTTTTTTTTAAGATCAGAGAAATCATAGTATCTGATAAAGGAAAAAGAATGAGAGAAGCATTTGCAGAGAGAGAATATGTTTAGAAATCCAGGCCATTAAAATGTGTAATACAGAAAGCTCAGATTAAAGAACCACTAAACTGTTTAAAGTTGTAGGAGAAAGGCACTTAAAGTGCTAAAAGCTCTGTCTCAACAAATATGGAGCAGGTCTGGTCTAAGCAATGGAATAATTGGAGACAGATGCAACAGAATGTGCAAATTACTGAAATATTGGCTTCTTCCTTATACAGTTTTGCTTTAGATGTTTCAAAGAAGAATAGAATCAGATACGAAGAAAGAAAAGTCAAATGGACAGGTTTCAGAAAAAGCAAAGGGACTTGAGACCAGATAGCCAACTTAAGACAGATAATGGAAAAATTCAGAGAATATCAGGAGGAGGTTTACTTTTGTTTTATGGCTTACAACAAGGTCCTTAATTGTGTAGAACATGCCAAAAAGTGGAACACATGAAGGCTAATGGGTGTGACAGATGATTGTTTTTCTGAGGAAACTTTACAATGAATAAGAAGAACTGAATTTAGAGAAACACAGTTCAGAATACAACAGGAAGTGAAAAACTGATGCATATTTTTCATATAATTGTTTCATTTACAGAATGAATATATTATTAAACTGGCAGGATTGGAAAAGAAGATACAAGGAATCAAAATCAGAGTCTGAAGCACTAAGTATTTGAACAGAACAGGCTTTATTATGGTCAGTGACTAGTACAAAATAGAAGAAAGAAAAAGAAAACACAGCAAAATATCCATGTACATATAGACAAATGAATGAGATAAATTGAAGATAGCACTGAAATTATAGATATAAAATCTATGAAACCTTGAGCTGATCTACTTAGCTAAAACTGTAAAACCTATTATCTATAAAGCTTGTCTACTTTATTTATTGTTTTACAATTCTTGGTTGAGTATGCATAAGAATCAGAAAAAAGTAAAATTGAGGAAGTAAATAACTTTATAGCATACAATATTACATTTTGCCTTGCTAAGCCTATTTTTTCACTCCCATAATGAGCACTTACATTTTTATATGGCTTCGAAGCAAAATCTCACAACTTGTGCCAGAATATTAGGGGGTGTATCTTTCAGCAATAGCTGAAGGTACTGTAAATTCTGTAGAATTCCCCATTATACATTTTAATTAGTGGAATTATCCTTCGGTGTCTGGCTTACTCATAAAAGAGGCAGCTTATGAAACTAACAATTTGAGATATGCTGATATGACATGTGACACCATTTAGTCAAAGATAAAGGAAGATTTAGAACATCTAAGTTAAAATGGGAAATGAAAAAAATGGCTTAATGTTAAATGTAAGGAAATAAAGGTATTATCAGCCAGCACGCTTGGTGAACTTAACTGAAGGTGCGAGGACAGTTCATTGATTATGTGTCTGATGATGTGGGCAGGGGCTGGGATCAGGAGTGCCTGCAGGGGGGCAAAATTCAAGATGGTAGCCACAACATGGAATGAAAGCAACCCATGGAAAAGGGCTGGGGCTTCCATTGCATGGTCGCAGCTGCCATCTTGAATTTTTGATCCCCCTTGTGGATGCGCCTGGCTGAGATCTGCTCACCTCCCATTGGTTATTTTAAGCTGCCACAAGCTCACATCCTCTCTTCCAGTCTCTGGGTCTCTGTGGGCATTTTGGCCTGGAATGTAGGAGAGACCAGACCCCGGGCTTCTTCAGAGGCAGCTGCCTTCCTGATGTGTGACTGATGCTTTTCAAAGAGCTTTTTGGGTCTTATGCAGACTCCATATTAGGGATATACAGCTATTTGAATTGGGAATGGAAACGGGGCCTTGGAGGGGGCCTAGGCATGCTTGCTGCCCCTGTTGAGGCAGCCTTAGAGCAGCTGTGGCTTTTTCTGGGCTCACATGGTAGCTGCATGATCCCAGGAAGATATATGTTTGTGGGAAGAAAGCACTGAAAGGGTGCTATCTTGTGGCTGCCTCCTTAACCCTCCTTAGGTCAAGTACTTTTTTGTGTGTGTGACACCTACCAGCTACACTCACCTGCACCACCACATATTAAGGCAAGTAATTGGTAGTTGTTTTTCCCACCAGCAGATGCTCAGTGAACAAAGCCAGGGGAATCCACCAATCACTTTCTTTACCTTGGGGCACATTTAAATAGTAAGGATAGCATTAATCCCGGAGCTTATTACATAGGCAGAATAGCAATTGTCCGTAAGGATACTGCAAAGCGTGCTGATGTACTTTTCTGCTGGTCATGAACTTAAGGAAAGCAGTTTCACATGGCCAGTTGGTATTGAAGTTTTGAAAAGTGTAAATGGTGGTGCACAATTCTTCTGTAAGGCCTCTTTCTCTCCCCCAATTATATTATACTACATTAAATTTGTATTAAGCTTGGGATGGAACAACTTTCTCCTCCACCCTCAATTTAGGCTGATCATAGATCAGGTTTTATTAAGACAACACAAAATTCTTTTACTAAGAGACCTTTCTAACTTTCAGACATCAGGCCATTTACTGCCACCACTTGCCATTCTGTTATTACATTCATCCATGACTCTACCAACACTTTTATGAATTAGGAAGATTTTTCTTTCCAAACAGGGAGAAACTCAGTTTAGCAATCCAAGAAACAAGGAAAAGTCTTTAAGATTCAGGGAATTTCCACAGAAGCTTGTTATGTCTTGCTATGATTCATTTGGAAACAAAATCTTGGTGGTAAAGAGTTCCTAAATGAACACGGTCTACATTTACTAACAGTCTGCCAACTCCAATTGAAAACTAGCCACCCACTATTTATAGCAACCTCAGCAACTTTGAGTTTGAAGTGGACTTCAACTCCCATGCTGGCTGGGGAATTCTGGGAGTTGAAGTCCACCCATCTTAAAGTTGCTGAGGTTGAGGAACCCTGATTTATAGATTTCTGTAGCAGAAAGAAGTTTAGTTCTTCATCAAAATGATTGTACAGCTATTCTCTTTAATTCATTAGGAACGGGCTGATTTCACATACTGGTGCCATAATGAACAATAATCACACTTTGTTGTATGTGACAGGGCTGTTCATATCCAAATACACAATCCACGAAGTTCAATAGACTCCAGGTGATTCTTAACATAGTTTCAACACTTTCCTTGAGAAGATGCCCCATACAATATAAAATGTTATACCTGAAGATTTAACCTGCGGCTTGCATTCTGAGGATTAATGTACACCTGACCCACTGTTGAATCCTACAGCATTTGTTGTAGAATGTTTTTGCTGATGTATTCTGTTAGAACACAGATATGTTAGCAACGTTATATGGATGCAGTTGGAAGGTCATTCCTATTTGTTCTCCATCCAGGTCACATTAGAGGGCAAAGGGCTTGTATTTATTCTGTGAGATGCAAGGAGTAGGCAGGGCAGAAACAATGAGGCCTTCAAGCAGAAAGAATGCAAAACCAACACAGACCATCCTCCCTCTCCCTTTGCTGTGCAGTCTTATCTGCAAACAGAGCCAAAGCTTGGAAGAGTCAAAAGCTATTATTTGCCTCAATCACAGCTTATGTTGACACAAATGACCATAGAGATCTCAAGATGAAAATCTTAGGAGGTTTTATTGCTTGCAGGCTGACTCTGTTGTCATTGCTAATAGCTTTCTTGATTCCTGAAGAACTTGTTGAATATAACGTTTGCAGCAAGGAGAGCTGGGGGCTTTGTTTCTGTGGTTCTTGGGTGTTTGCTTGTAAATATCAGATGTTTTGAGAAGAGCCAGTTGGAATTGTTTGGACATCCATAAAAAGAAACTGATTAAAGATCCACATTCATCTTAATATTCTTGCTCATGATTCTGAATATGCTAACAATTTATTACATTTTGTCTTAATTGATTAATTGGTTGAGTTTCAGTAAATTGAATATCACAAATATTTCAGTATGGAACCTTTTTGAGGTGGTTGACAGTGAGCCAGCTTAACTGATGAAGCAAAAGCTGTCATACATTTTTAATAACAATGAGGGTTAGGGCATCATAGATCCTTTTCCTGTGGCTTGGTTAAAGTGCTCTCCATCTATCTGTATGCCGAAGAAAACTATACTGGTATAACATTTGCTGTCCCTACTGCTGAACCCTCTTCTGACTCTATGGCCTCTGTTCTGCCTTGCCAAGCTCAAGTTTAGCGCACACAGACACACACTTTTTTGCAAATTCAGTACCTATTCAAATATTGCTGATACTGCAGCCCAGCTAGCATAGCCCAGGGTGAAGAATAGAAGGAGTTGTTGTCCAGCAATGCCTGGGGTGTGTGGGCCACACGTCCCCTATCCGAACACACCAGAGCCAAAGACATTGAGAAATAAAATAGACACATTTTTGCTTCAACTGCTAAAAATATGTTCCTGTGATAGATCCCTTGCCCTTCCTGTGGCATGATGTGTGATCTATCCTTACAGTGGATGCATTCCTTGCTCCCTGGAACACATGAAGCAGATGAACAATATGAACGCAGCCATATTTATGGATTTGATGGATTCCAATCATTTAATTAAAGCAGAGACTCTCCCACACTTTGTGTTATTTTGTCCTTTGTTGTTTCAAGCACAAGGGAGAAACTCTTCCTCTCCCCCACACCTCCCTTGGTGGATGGCTGCCAGATCATTTTCAGCCAAGACATATCCAGCCCTTTACTGCCACCTTGTGGTTGTCCAGGTTTTAGCAGCTCAACTTGGGTTGTCCCTAGTGTCATGCACCTCTCTTTCCTGTCTCCTTTTTCAGTCTGTCTCACTGCCATGCAGTCAGTTTCATTTAAGGAGTTAATGAGTGCATTTGATGACATCAACTATTTAGCCAGTAAGAACACTTTAATTGGTACTTATTTCTCATTGTCTGAGAAATCAGAATGAGAAGGTTAATTAGTTGCCCAGAAAGAAATTACAGTGTTACACATCGTCACACATCCACCTATTCTCAGATTGTCTGATGGGAACTTGCTTCAGTGTTTCTGTAGCTGCTCCTGATGCTACATTATGAAAGTTAGAAAAGCTGCTTAGAGGGGAAAATTATACTTGGAAACTGTTGGTGGGCTCCTGTTGCTAGCGCTGCCATTTAACCACATCCTCTGTGAACAAATGCAAATACACATTCAGAAATGCATTAATTATGAGAGAAAAATAAAAGGCCTGCCGTCACTTTGTTTTCTTTCTTTTTTCTGAGTGTAACTGAAGGCAGAACAGTTACATCAGAAAATGACTTCTATATGCAGCTTGACTGGCCACTCAATAGTCTAGACCAGTGTTTCTCTACTTTGGCAACTTTAAGATGTGTGGACTTTAACTTCCAAAATTCCCCAGCCAGAATTGAAGTCCACACATCTTAAAGCTGCCAAGGTTAAGAAACACTGGCCTAGACTATGCCAGACTTGATTAGTACTCGGGTCTATAGGATGGACTAAAATGCAGGATACTGGCTAAAAAGCTGTCTATTACTTGATATTAAAATGTCATTTGGCTTTTACGATTGGCTTGTTTAATATGTACTGGTGTGATACTGTATGTAGTCACTAGGAGCTGAGTGGAGTTCAACTCAAAAGAGTCTGTAGCTTAACCTGTACAATGATGTAATGAACCTGTACGTGATGTATCTGTACCTTGATGTAATGCACTTTGTCAGCACCATCTTGGCACAGGAGCTCATGGAATACCAAGCGGGATTGGGAGAAGTGAATGGAGGCTCTGTATTTTCCAGACTGGCAGCTCCTGATTCAGTTAATGTGATGGGTGCTGTCAGATCCAGTGTATGGTGCTACCATGGCTCCTAATAGCTGGTTGGATTTAGCAATATTGTGTAAACCAGGGCTGTTTGTTTCAATTTTGGTTTCCCACCTAGAGTTAGGGGATAGCAATGCTTTCTTAATTTGCTTTGTAGGACTGTCATGTGAAATGGTAGAATGTACAGCAGGATTCATACAGGCATCTCAGTAAATCTCAACTCTTTAGTCATGTAACCCTTCATTTAGGAATTGGTTTATTCAGCAGAAAGCTGATGGTCACAACTCAGCAAGATTAGTCATTTGATTATAAACAAGAATGAAGTCATATAAACACAACAGATATGATCACTGCGGTATATAGAAAGAAAAGCTCTTATCAGGAGTATCCATGGGGGTGGGGATGGAGTCAGAAAAGTTGGGGTGGTGGGTACGGCCATGTAACTGAAGTTCTGTCTCTTCTTTTTATGTGCACTTGTTGTGTGACCCAGACATAAAAAAGGGGCAGGACATTGAATTGTACCTGCCATCTTGATTGGCATTTTGACCCTTGCCCCCGTGGACACCCCTGGACCTTAGATAGATTTATGTGCAAGGGTCTAAATTCTAAACTGTTTCATCTCTCCTCTCCATGTTAGTAGATACTTAGTCATTCTCTGGATCACCTTGGAAGGCAACTGATTTATGTGGCATAATGCTTCTCCCTACAGTGGATACTGCTGGTTCCTGCCTTGTCAGCTTAATTCCTCCTCATATATGGCAAAGCATTTTGCCAAGTCAGATAGCTCCTGACTTCTAAGCCAAGATCGCAGGTTTTTCTGCTTCCTATCCAATGTATGAATGACATATATCTTGCACGCCTTAATTTTATGTGTTTACCTATCAATCATTTTAAGTGCCACTGTATGGATTTGAGCACATTTATGTACAGTCCACCCACTTTGGGGGGACTTTATTTCAGCCACTAGATGAAAAAAGGAAAGGGATGCAGTTAGTGGTTGAACTGAAGAGGAAAACTGAGCAAGGGTTCCTCTGCCATGCTAGCTAAAGCTGCTGAAATTTCCTCATTGAGCAGTTATTGAAGCTACAGCCACCTTTTCCTCTTTTCCTTGTGGCCCCCCAACTTAGTATCCTTTGGACAGAAAGATCTCCTCTTTAGCTGCACTTCACTGGGTCTCTGCTATTCTTTCATTGCACCGTGTGATTCAGAAGATAGAGTAATGAATACAGATATTGATATACCTTGCTTGTTATGTTACTATCACTGTAGGTTTTTTTATGACTCATAGCACATCACGAGAAACCTTAAAATAAAACATAGCTTGGGGATATTGTGGTTATTCTGTGATAAGTATTTCACACATGTAAGACAACATCTGATGAAAACACATTGAAATGTGCCTTCAACAGCATCATTTTTTTTTTTTACAGGAAATCCCCTGTCACAAAAAGAGACACTTCTGAGTAGTTGTTTCTCCTTGCTCTCAGTTGAGAGCTAGGTTTCTTGTTTGTTATGTTGCCATCCTTTCAGAATTAGATCACAACATTGTGGTCAGTGTGGTCTGGTTGCCCCCAAGGAACATCTCACAGTGCACGCAGGTTGGGTTTGGATCTAAGCTTGTGGACTAAACAATGTGATGCATTCAACATATAGCACGCAACTACTATCCTTTGATACTGTCAGAGAAATTGCCGCCAAAGGTATTTCATAAGTGGAAAAAGCAACTCATGAAAAGCAAAACTGTATGATATAGTTAAATAAGTACAATGGAACTCTCTTAATTCTTTTCTCTTACTACTGTACTAATTTAAGCTCTTAGTGGAATCAGTGTGTATTCTTAAATCTTACAATGTACCCATATCTATTCTTCTCTGCCTGAAAAATGGAGATGGAAGGTTTAACCTTATGATACATGAAATGATCTCTGTCAAGTGAGATCATTTCACTCTACTGGTGAAGAACATCTGTATGCTATCTATTGGATTCTATTTATGTCATGAGCTGTCAAATCTTTCTGCTTATGCACACAATATTCTGAAGAGAATTTTTTTTCTAATTTGGATGTGTGGTGGCCTTGAAATGTAGACATTAACCTGCTGTTTATCCAAGATAAATTGAGTTTTTAAGATTTGGAATACAACCAAGGAGTGATGCCTTTGTAGGCGCATTGTCTGGAAAAAGCCGATTCTTCTTCCTGAAAACTATCTTCCTTTCTTAGCATCCCACCAAGAGTAGAATGAAGTACAAAGGGACACAGCCTTGTTGGATGAGAAACAATTGTGTCACCAGCTGGAACATCAGAATGACTAATGGTGCCTCCCTGGTTAGTGAATCAATAAATGAGGTGATAGCATTATTTGATAGTTTTCAAATTTTATTATTCTTTGTGGCAGGTTAGTTCAGAGGATATTAGAGAACGTGGAAAATTAAGGAAAGGGTAGAAATGTCTTCCTTCCTTTGATGCTTGCTGTTTGCTTGGAGACTTCCTTCTTAAATTGTTTGTATTTGTAATTAAAATCTAATCACTGCATTGCAGCTGGATGAAGATGTTTTTAAAGCTGAATTTGCTTCATTAACTGAGGCTATGCAGTCAGTGGCAGAATATATATGTGACTGGGTTCACATAACACACACACACACACACACTCACAAATCATGTTATGGCATAGCAAAGTTTGTGAACTTGGCCTATATGTTTGTTTGTGTACATGCTAGGATGAGCTCCTCCTCTGCATTGTTGAATTACTGCTCCCAGCTAGCCATTACATCATTTTAATGTTCTGGAATTTGCCTTGTTTTCTTCTTTGCTCTTTTATTTTTCCATTTATTTCATATTTGTCAGATAATACCCAGAAGATGGCATTCTTTCAATACATTGTTGTGTCTTGTCTACCAATTAAAGAGGTCATTTGAGTCACCTACTGCTTCCAGTAAGTCTGCAAGAATTACAACATATACAGGCTGTCCTGATTTAGTGACTGCCTCTTTTAGTGACTGTTTGAAGTTATGACAGTGATGAAAAAGTCACTTTATGACCTGACCTTGCGTTTATGACCTTCACAGGTCTGTAAAGCAAAGAAAAGCTGAAGTAGCATCATAAGCACAGTTGTGGTTTCACTTAGTGACCACTTCGCTTAATGACCAAGTTGCCAGTCCCAGTTGTGATTGCTAAACAAGAACTACCTATGTAGGCAAGCCAGAGGTTTGAAAAATGAGTTCTAGTAAGTCTACAAGAATTACAACATATATAGGCAAACCAGGAAATAATAAAATCAAGAAATAATACAAGCTCAGAGGCATGCTTAATCAGGCAATAATAATTCTAGCTTAATATACTACATCAATTGACCAATGTCATGTGGTAATTAACATGTTGGAGCAGAAATGGAAGACCCAGATTCAAAGTCCCACTCAGATTTTATATTGGATTTAGTCCAATATAGTGCTTGTTCTGTGTATGTGAAAAAGGAAGCTGTATGTTGGTTGAATGGCAAAAGAGAATGAGAGGATTTCATTCCTCTCCACTCCAAAGTCCCACTCAGATTTATCTTGGGTCAATCAGTTTGTTTTCCTCCACTGCACTGACACTTAAATTGTACTATTAGGGAATTATGTGAGTCCATCCCTCAATCTAACATAACCCATAGCAGGGTGGGCAACCTTTTTGTGGCCAAGCGCACCTCAAGTTATCTGCTGCATCTATAAGGGGTGTGAGGATATAATTATGTGGGGCTGAAAGAAAGTTGGTACACGTTAAAAAAATCTTTATAATTGAATTGAAAGTGCTTAACAAATAGTAATTATTATTTTAAAACCTAGCAAACCAAAAATATGTTCTGCAAATTCATCTTGCTATATCTTATTGATAAAACAATATTTCACATAACACCATCTGGGTGTAATCAGTGAGTTTATTCCTGGGTCACTAAAATTGCAAACTGTAGCACCTATAGATGGATCTAATTCCATCACTAGAATCAGGTGGGGTTTCTGGATGGTCCTTCATATCTCCAGATCTGATAGGTAGGTAGGTGGAAGGAGAGGAAGAATCCTATCAGGTGAGGATGCTTCTGGGCACAAATAATTATTTGTTTATTAAACATATTTCTATCCTGCTGCAAATAAAAATATTCATACATAGAAAAGAACAATTTAAAACATCCATGGAACAAAGATAAAAACACAATAATACAAACCATAAAAAATAATGATAAAGATGGCAACATTAAATCAGGGGAAGGCTCTCTGAAATAAGTCTTCAAAAATTTCCCAAAAGACAACAAGTTTTGGCGTCCACTTTTCATCATTTTTATATAAGCTACAGCTGATTGTCTTTCAGGCAGTGTTGCTTTATCTCTGTCTATCAGGAAGGTGACCTACTTTTCATTCATTAAATAATACGTAATTCTTTTAGTGCTTGTTTTGTGTATGTGAAAAAGGAAGCTGTATGTTGGTTGAATGGCAAAAGAGAATGAGAGGATTTCCATTACACAAAATCTATCAGCGCAAGGCTTAAAATCAGTGTGTTTTAACACATCCCCTTTTCTGCTATTGTTTTGTTATCTTCTACTGGATGAAAGTGCTGCCACTATGTCTTGGCATGGCATCCATTTTCTAGAAATCAAAGAATAGATATGATCAATCTATCTAGGGAATTCTTATCTAGGAAATTGTGGCTATCAACAAACACAGGAATGATGCAATGCCCAGAAATCTTTATATAGGTCAAAGGGTATATATTAAAATACTATGTTGATAATCTGTTCCACACTCACCTTGGTGCATTTCACGTGTGCTACAGATCAGGGGACTTGAAGTTTATCTGGAAGATTCCAGGTTGAGGAAAACACTCCTAAATCAGTAAATTCCATGCCATAATTCCATGCGAAATGCTACACTGGATAGAAATGATGGATATTGAATCCCAGCACATCTGGAAAACATCTGATGTCCATGAATGCTTTCTTTGATCGATTATGTGCCATCAAGTCGTTGTCAACTCTTAGCGACCACTGTAGATATACTTTCTCCATGCCAGGAATGCTTATGCTCCAGTAAATGTATTCATCCTTAAAATACCACCAGACTATTTGCTGATTTTATCCTAAATCAAATACATTGTACTGATCAGAATCTAAATGTAGGAAACCACTGATGCCCCTAAATCTTCAATGCCATATAATTGTCCTGTTTACATAACCAGTTTGCAAATCTGCCAATCCTAACAATCTGTCGACTGGCCACACTGTAAGCGTTTGGCATCAAAGTGTTCAAGTCCCTGAATCACTGCCTAAAAAGCAAACAATTACTGTACAGAAGCACTTTTGACAACTCTTCTTGATGTCTGTCTTCCCATGGTAACTTTTCTGCATAAGGCTTCCTGCTTAGCTTTTCCTTTTCTGAGGAACAGAAGAACAAGAAGATGGTGTTTTTCATTACAACTTAACTTGTAGTGTCCTACTGTGAAGATTATTTCTTGCCAACCTTGCAGTTTTATGGAGCAACTGTCAGGTATATTGCCGAAGCTGAGCAAAAAGCCCAAACTCATCCTTTTGTGTTGTAAAACAACAAATTGCTGGGAGAGTTTCTCCCCCAAAATCTAATTTCTGACTTTTTAAAAACAATTAGACTAAGAGAAAATGAGCTGTTAAATATTAATTCAGTATTAGAAATGCTCATAGCCTAAAGATGGTTAGCTAATTGGTTCACATTTTAACTTCAACATATATTTACATTTTATACTGTAATAAAATAGGCACATTTTGAGAAATAATAGCTATTGGTCATCAGCAGAGAAAGGCTATCAAGATGGGAGCAGAAATGCCTCCTTCTAGAATAATGCTAGAATACAATTATTCTAATAGGTGTTAGATGTCATAGTGTAGTGGATAAACAGCATGGCCTTGAAGAGCAGAAGAAAGATTTGCTACCAAAGAAGAATCAGATGAATGAAACCTGAGCCCAGGCCAAGAAAGTAATTTGCCAAAATGCCTCAAGCCACTCCTCCCAATTCTCATGAAGATAAAGAGGGAGGAAGGGTAGTGCATTCAGACTTGAAAGGTTCTGTCACTATAGCTATTCTAATAAACATAACTTAGATCTGCATCATGTCCATTTCTTAAGTCTAGCCTACCTGATAGGGCTGTAATTTATAGCTATAAAGCCAGCTCAGTTTTTTGTTGCATTACAATAAATAGCAGGCAGGTATTGTCAAAGTTATGGTTTCCCCAGTGGTAATATATGGCTGTGAAAGCTGGATCATCAGAAAGTCTGAATGAAGAAAAAAAAAAATGATGCCTCTGAATTGTGTTGCTGGAGGAAATGATTGAGAATCCCTTGGAATGCAAGAAGAACAAATAATTCAGTACTAGAGGAAGTAAAACCAGGCTGCTTTTGGAAGCACTAATAATGAAGCTAAAGCTTAAATATTGTTGACACTTAATATAAAGGCTGGATAAGACTCTGATGATTGGAAAAATCACAGACAGTTAAAAAAGATAGAAGATAGTGGCCAGATATTATCGGTGCCGAACAAGCCGGAGCTTACAGGAACACAAGGAAACAGTTACAGCTTGATAATCCTCTGGATCACAAACAGTCAAGAGTGACTGAAAGTACGGTAGCTCAGATCAGCTAGAAATTCTGGGAATTGTTTTTAGTCTGTGCTGTCTTGTTTTGTTTATGTTTTTAATTTTTTAAGTACTATTATATTTTGTAAGCTGCCCAGAGTCCACTGGAGTAGATGGCTATATTGAATCTAAATAATATTATTAATAATAATAATAAACAACATCTGCCTATTTCAGGTCCTTGGGAAGGACTTGATAGGTGGATAAAAATGCCAAGTCTAGTCTAAATATCTGGCTGACTGTGCAAATAACAATAGTAATAATAATAGTAATAATAGTAGTAATAATAGTAGTAGTAGTAGTAGTAGTAGTAGTAATAATAATAATAATAATAATAATAATAATAATAATACATCTGAAGGGCAAATCTTGGAGAAGTCCAAGTAGCTATATATGATCAAGGCAGAAATATCTGCAAACCATTCTTGGGATCATTTTGGAATCATACTTAGTTAACCAACCTATTTTCCTTCAAAAGCAGTTCAGATGACAGATTTGGATGGCAAAACCCAGATCCAAGTGCCCTCTTGACAATGGAACTCACAGGAGGACTTTAGACTAATCACTGTTCCTCGGCCAATCTACCTTATGGGTTTGTTAAAAAAGCGACAAAATTAGAGAGGCCTTTACGTGAGGTACCTTGAAATACCAGAGCAATAGTGGATATCAGTGTTTCAACTCTGGCAACTTTAAGATGGGTGGGCTTCAACTCCCAGAACTCCCCAGCCAGCATGCTGGGAGTTGACATCCACCTGTCTTAAAGTTGCCAAGGTTGAGAAATAAGTACATATACAGTAAATACAAGTTCTTTAATCTTACAGTATTGCAATCCAAATGATGTCAACAAGAGTTCACCATAATTTGGAAATTCCATTCCAATCCAAAACCTCATCTCCCCTCATCCTCCCTCCCAAAACAATGTTACCTGACAGATCAGTGGCATGATATAAGGATGGACCTCCCTGTTGCCATCTTCCAGGGGCAGATCAACATCTTTTTTCTTTTGCAAGTCTTTTAACTGAGCTTGGTTTCAAGTGTTTTTGTCTTTCAGTTTCGTCCTCGTTATTTATTTTATTCTGTATTTAATGTTTTCATGATTTTTATTGCTTGTTCTGTTGCCCTTTGGAATGTTATTATACTTTAGTGTTTACTATTAAACAGATACGGTGCTGAGCAGTTCACAAATTTAAACAAACTAACAATGAGGGGCTTTTTCTCATAAAAATATTGGCCATGGTGGAATGTGGAGTTAAATATTTCTAACCATTTGATTTCAATTCACCAAAGTGAGTTTACATTTACACTAGAGTTTAGCTGCTATTGCTCTGCAGAATAAAAGTCTTGCAGGAGGAGAGATCATAAACATATTGTATCAGAAAAATCACTTTCCTTCAAGAAACCAGCAAGTCCATTATATTTGCTGTATAATATTCCCATGTCTGCTTGAGGAAGTGAGAAAAGCACTAATAAACCATTTAAAGAGTCACCAATAAAACATAAACTCTAATGCTTCTAAAAATATACGGCAGTTATAAAAGGGAACATTCATACTCTATACTTGAAAGTATATTAAATATTTTCTGTGTGCAGTAAATACCATAACATATTCAGATATTTTACATCAAGATAATCGTTCTCCATTTGCTCCTCACTGTGAAGCAACTAATGGATGGCAATGATATTAACTTATGAAAGTGATATAAAAGTTACATTTCCTTTATGAGGCTGCCAAAAAATGAGTTAACCATGTATTTAGTACTTAGCATTTAAAGCAATCCTTTAAATGCTCAGGGAAGAATCTACCCGGGAAAGAACCTATAATGAAAGATTGTATACTTGACAGATAAGCATCTGGTCTATGTTTAAATACTTCCAGAAAGAAGAATTCATCACCTCCCATGGCAATCAATTCTAGCCAAGGGTTGAAAAGTTATAACTGATAGGAAGTTTGCTTTAATGTTTAGCTAAATCTACTTCCCATGAGGGAAGTAAAGGAGGCAAATGACATCACTGGAAATCATTCAGATTATAAATGGCATCGATTGCTTCATGACTGACTGATATAAATTACATAATTTGTGTCATTTACACAGTGATATTGACGCACATAATATCATCTTGGCTTCTAATGGACACTTATATCTGCTTTCCTCCAGTTGTCGTGTTTAGGTCATAGTCTTGCCCTCCAAAGCAGTAAATTCAGTTTGGCTCCCTGAATGCTGGCTTTTGAAGCTTTTGAAGATGACTATCACATAACCTTCTTTTCCACAATATCCACTTTATTTTCTATAATTATCCCTCAAGAAGGATGCTATCTGTGTTCCTTCCAACTGATTTTTACCCCCTGTTTGAGCAAGCATCACAGTAAACTAAGAGCAATTGACTTTTCTCCACTGCTACTCATGCCCTTTCTACTGAGCATTATGGAAGATCTGTTTACCTCCTCCAACATTGCTTTTGTGGCATATATAGAAGGCAAGCATTTGTATGCACAATATACCATGGTTGACAAGCTGGGCCTTTCCTTTCCTTTCCTTTCCTTTCCTTTCCTTTCCTTTCCTTTCCTTTCCTTTCCTTTCCTTTCCTTTCCTTTCCTTTCCTTTCCTTTCCTTTCCTTTCCTTTCCTACCCTACCCTACCCTACCCTACCCTACCCTACCCTACCCTACCCTACCCTACCCTACCCTACCCTACCCTACCCTCCCCTTCCGCTTTCCATCAACTTTTTACATCAGAATAGCTGTCTCCAACCTGGTGCTTTTCATAGGAGCTGAAATGCCAGTTCTCAAAATTCCCAGTCAGGAGGATTCTGGGAACTGTAATCTCAGCACATTGAAAAGGCACCTAGTTTGGAATGGCAGCATTAGGAAGTTTCACATGCAAAGAGTGCAGGGCAGGTTTTCCTCCATAGCCTCATTGCTGCCTGATGGCCAAGTCCTTCACCAGCAGCACATTCAGTGGCCACATGAAGTGGCCCCATGTCTGGAGTGGTTCTGTCCTCTTATATCTGAAGCCTGTGTGCAAACATTACTGACCAATTCAAAAAGAAGAAAGACAAATTCTGAGTCAGCAGAATAAAATTAAATAAAGCCTATGCGCATAAGATCGGACTGCATTAGCCTTAGGAAAGAAATGAATCCTGCATGTTTTTTCCTTACCAGTTCTCATTCGGTCCACTGTAAGAGAATTTCCTTTAGAAATTCCCACAAAGAAGAGGAGAATTCTGCTGAAGTTTGTCAAGGGTTGAGTTTGATGCACTTGTACTTATTCTAAGGTGGTCTAAGGATATGTGGAATGCCTCTCCATTGTTCAATTTTCTCTCAAATAGTCTGCAGCTTCACTGGCTTTCCATAATTCCATTAATCCTAAGGGAAGACCTAATGATGGAATTCCTCCCACTAAGCCCCCCCCCCCCGCAAGTTCTACTTTCACCAATAAAGGGAACTCCCCACCTTGAGAAATTGTTGAAGAATTCCTACTTTGCCTTGAAGAAATGTGGAGCAATTGCTTATCCAATGTCTCTGGCATTCACTGAATTAGATAGACAATTCTGCATCCACCTCTAATGCTCAGCCAGAAGGGAGCATGGATGGTGTGGTCATTGCTATCTGACATGACTCTGCTCCCTTCCTCAAGTGTTCTTTCAACCCAGGAAGGAATTCAGATGATTGCTCCTGTTTTTGTCAATCATAATTTGTGAAAGAAGCACAGAGAATAAAACAGGAGCTCCAGCTTGCCAGTTTAGCATGTCTTCCTCCTTGCATTGGAAGGACTTTGCCCAGGACCACTCCTCCAGCAAGGCAAGTCATGTACCCAAATTGGCAGAAATATACAGCTCTGCCCCTGCTTTTTCATAGTCATTGTATATGTTTTGGATTAGGAAACATAACAAAGGCTTGGTTTCTATTTCTATCTGTGGTGCATATTTACTAAGCACGCAAATGAATAGCTTTTAGTCTGAAGAGAAATCAGAGAGGCAGGTAACACAATGTTGTTTTGAATGCTTTCATAGCAACTTCCTGTGATGCAGAGAACTAGAGGAAATTTTTGCAACATTCCCTTACACCAGTTTTTATAAGCTTATCATCTGGTTTCCAAATGAGGGTGATAGGAGCTGTTATTGGTTTTCTGGCTGCACAACAACTAGCTGTTTGTAATAACAAATGCATAACCTACACACAAAACAGGAAGCCACAATCTGGATGAAACATAGCAAAGCAGGCTGGTTCCAGGTTGGCAAAGGAGTAAGACAAGACTGCATACTTTCCCCTTATTTTTTCAACTTATATGCTGAATATATTTTGAGGGAGGCTGGACTGGAAGCAGATGATTGTGGTTTTAAAATTGGAGGAAGAAACATCAGTGTGCTATGCTAATGATACTACTCTGACAGTTGAAAATGCAAATAATCTGTAAGCTCTAGTAATGGATGTGATAGAGCACAATTTAAAAAAAAGGGGGACTACCAAGAAAACAAATAGATCATCAAACAAATTGACCCAGAGTTCTCACTCGAGGTACAAATGACCAGGGTCAAATTATCCTACTTTGGACATATTATGTGAAGACCTAGCTCTCTGGAAAAGGCTCTAATGCTGGGAAAGGTGGAAAGAAAGAGAAGAGAATGACCAGCAGTAAGGTCATATACATAAGATGGGTGGCTGTATAAAATGAATGAATGAATGAATGAATGAATGAATGAATGAATGAATGAATGAATACATGCATGCATACTGTGGCGATGAGTACACCATTGGAAAACCTGAAAGATCAAGTTAAGGATAGGTCATCATGGAAGAAATTGATCTGTGTGGTTGCTAGGAGTTGAAAATGACTTGATGGCACATACTCAGTTATGATTAAATATAAATGAATGATAGCAGGTATGGCAACCAGTCTTAGAGCTGACAATGAAGACATTTGAAGCGGTAGATAGCTTCTGACTTTTAGGATTGACTATCAACAGTAAAGGAACCCGCAGTGAAGAAATACACTGCAAACACTTGGTAGTGTAACAGTGAAGGCTTTGAAAAAGATACTCAGATGCTGCGATATGTCTACAAAGATCAGAATTCTGCAGGCAATGGTTTTCCCTTTTGAACTTCAGTGGTTGCGAATCGTAGATAGCCAAGGAAACAAACAAATGGATCACACACAAACCATCCAGAGGCACAAATGATCAGGCTCAGAATATGATATCCTGAATACATTATGTGAAGACCCAGCTCCTTTGAGAAATCCATAATGCTAGGAAAGATGGAAAGAAAGAGAGGAGGATAACCAATGTTAGGGTGGAGAGACATCATTGTAGCAGTAATGGTTACACTGTTGGGAGATCTAAAAGGCCAGATTATGGACAGACCATCCTGAAGAAGGTCTATTTATATGGTTGCTAAGAGTCAACACTAACCTGATGGCACATAATCAATGAATTGAAAAGATGCCAAGTGGCAGGCATGGAAAAGATTCCATGCATGTCCTGGAAACACTGTCTGGATCCTTGTCCTCAAGAGCTTTTTCCAGTTAACATAGATTATAGCAAGGCAAAATGATGTGCCCATGGATGTCTTTCCTGTTATAGTCAGCTCTCTGTCCCATTACACTTTTTTTAGATCCCTGTAATTTTCTTTTTAAAAAGGCTAGCATATTTCAAATCAACGCAATGCTCTCCAGCATTACCTTTATTTAAAGTAATGCTCTAGGCCTTATGCAAGTCTTAAAAATGAAAGAGAGTGGGTGGCTATGGCCCTGTGCTTTCTCTGGAATTGTGTCCAATGCCTAGGATCCCAGCAAAGTTAAGATACGGTGATAACATGCTGAGTAGGGGAACTAGTGATTGGGTACAAAACTCAGCAGTTTACCATTTGGCAAAGTACCATTTTGGGAACAGACAAGCCCACCCCAGCAGCTATTTTCTGAGAGTGTCTGTGACATGCTCGCAAAATTCTCAATATGTCCCTTCCCTGCCAAAGGATACATGACGCTTTTTTTTTCATAAGACACAGGAAATGTAGGATTAATTTTTTTATTTGCTGGATAACTCTTTTCTTCTGAGAATAATTCTGATAGGTCCATGCTCAATAAGAATGGAAACTTTCAATTTAAAAGCTAGTGCCTTTCTCCAGCAAACATCCTGCTTCTAATGACCCAAACTTAATTTTTAAATATTTACTCAGAATGTACCTTTTACATCCAGAAACCCATTTCTGTGCCAGTGCTTTTTTAGTAAAAGTTTTTTTTAAGGCAAATTACTCAGTTTTAGTGACTGCTTTCCTATTTTAATAGGAAGTACAGCATGGAAAAATGGGGAAAAAAGGTTTCCTGCTAATTATATGCTAGGGCTGTAAAAAGATTCAGTTCAGACAGTCAGTTCAAAGACAATTTGATTGAATTTTTTGAACTGGAGTTCAGACTGAATAATCAAATCAGAAACACTTTTATATCAATTTAATGGCTCTGAGTGTGCAAGAGCCTTCCCTTTTTAAAAAATAATTTGGAATGCTGATACAGATCAAATCTGACAATTTTAACTGAATCAATACTCTGTTACTGTGTATAGAGGATGTGCTGTTCACATTACTACATCCAATGATACATTAATATTTAGCTTCTTAAATTTGTAACATACTGAGCTATAAACTATGGTTTGTAAGTCCCAGTGTCTGGATAAGCCAAAATGAAGCTCCCAATTAACTATGCGTTTAGTATATGTCATTAGATTTTGTTTTTTGCTTAGTTAAATGTTGCTAGCTACTGTGAGTACTTGCTTGCGTAGAAGGGTGCATTACCAACAAGAGTAACAACAATGATGCTTCTGTTGCTAGCATCAGAAGCCAGAATGAGGACTTTACCAGTTTTAACATGAGCTATTTTACGAAAGCTAGACATTTAAATAAGATAAATGAAATACCTTAGGGAGGCGAGTGGGAACAAAAACTAAGTTTGAGGGCCACATGAAGCCTACCACCTCATCTTTCATGGTCCTAGAGTGGGTGGGACCCAACCATTTGGCATGTTGGGGGGCTTAAAATTAAAATAGGGGCTTGTAGCCCTTTGAGTCCTGAGCATCCCTGTTTTTGCAATGTGGTTCTTTTGGTCCTTGAACCAGTGAAAGTTGCATATCCCTTCCTTGTTGTTGTTGTTTAGTCGTTAAGTCGTGTCCGACTCTTCGTGACCCCATGAACCATATTGCACCAGGCCTTCCTGTCCTTCATTGCCTCCCTGAGTTTGCTCAGTTTCATGCTCATTGCTTCAGTGATGCTATCTAACCATCTCATCCTCTGCCATCCTCTTCTCCTTTTGCCTTCAATCTTTCCCAGCATCAGGGTCTTCTCCAAAGAGATCTTCCTTCCTAGTCACAAGCATTTCCCACTAAGCACCCAGCCTATTCTCTGAGGTTCATTTACATTTTTAAAATGTTTTAACTCTATCCTTACTTGACTTAGGAAGCCATCTCTTTTTATGTATTGTTATTTATGTACAGATTCCAGGGTTCCCTTGAAAAGCAGGTTGTATAAGATAATCGGAAGTACTGATTTCACTTATTGTCATGCAAGACAATTCCCTCTGGTCCCTACCAGGTTTTACCCAATTTGATGGAAATTGAGAATTTGCTTCTGACATTTATTTTAAAAGAAAGAAGGAATTTGGCAGCTTTTTAACAGGTGGAGCTTTTGCACTTATTTCTCTATGAAATGGCTCTGAACGTCCTCCTTTTCACTTTGTAAAGCCATTGGCAACCTCCTAAGTTTCCTGCATCTATATACTACTAAAACTCTCTTGTTTGTAACTTTCAACTGGGTGAAACAGCATGTCATAGGGCAACTATTTTTCAACCAAGGTACCTCAAATGGGCTAACTTACAGAATGCATCCAGAATCCAGGACCCATGACTCCAGTGGGATTGAAATTTGGGAACTTTGTGGTTGCTTCAGCACCGCTGCACTGCTGCGCTGCCATAGTCAGCTCAGGTCATGTGATCATCATGGACATATCCCTGACCTCTTTCCTGCCTCTCTCTGCCCCTGTGCCCAACTGGCTGACAGCAAGGCTCGACAGGCAAGCAGCGATTGCTTGCTTTGGAAACAAGGCAGAAATTTGAAATCTCTTAACGGTTGTGGGCACTGAGGAAAGGATGAGGGAGTGACTTGGATGCCTGCTGGTAAGGTAAGGCTGGCTGGGGGGGGGCACCGATGATTGATGGGTGAGCCCTTGAGGGAGGGGGCTCTTGGGGACATGCCAGAATGAGGATTGGGGTGCAGTTTTCCTCACAGTCCACAGCTCCCTTTGTTCCACCTCCCCCCAGCAAAGTGGAAGGCAGTTCCGTGGGTCAGTTGATGAGGAGGAGGTGGCTTCATGGGGGGGGGGGTCTCCTGAGGGTCATGAGAGGAGAGCAAATGGAGCAAGCCTACATTATATGTGGGAAGGAAGGAAGGAAGGAAGGAAGGAAGGAAGGAAGGAAGGAAGGAAGGAAGGAAGGAAGGAAGGAAGATTTCCGACACTGCCTGCCAGCTTCCCATAAGCAAAGTCAATGGGGAAGCTGGGAGCAAGTTGCAAGTCTCTCACATTCCAACTGCTTTTTTGCCCTTGGTCATTCTGTTTCTCTGTTTAGGTAAGGAAATATCTTGGAAATGATGACCCAATGAGTCTCAAGTTGTCTAGTTTCAATTAAATGTCAAGGGAAAATATGAGAGAATTCCTTCCATGGGACTTTTTCAGACTGTGGCAGACACAGGGGCTTCAGAAATGGATCTTGCAATATATTATGAGCAAGTGTACCTTTCAGTTGTCAAATAAAGTATCACCAAAGATTTTACCAAGGGAGATTCCAAAGAAATACTCAGGCAAACCCTGAGAATAAGCTAGAAAAATGGAAACCTCTTTTGTAGGAGAAAACTTCAGAGAAATTTCAACCCTATAACGTATACTCAGGGACCAGTGTAATTATGAGCCTACATGGGCCACTACACAGGACAATTTTTAGTTATGTTGCATTTTCTCTTCTTTTTTCTTTTTACAGTCTAAAGTTTTTCTGCCCTGAATTTTTCCTATGCGTTGCCATAAATAACCTCAGAACATCAGAATAGGCATGCAACTTTTCACAAATATACTCTATTTCTAATAACGCTAATTCTTATTTTTCCTTCCTTTGCTTTATTTCTTCTTGATAAACATCACACATTAATCCTGCTTTTTCTTTTGCTGTACTGTATTTGCATCCTTTATTAACATGGTCTCAACACACACACACACACACATATATGCAATGTGTGTAATGCAAGTATACACGCATTATACAAATATGTTTATGTTGTGTATATATTATACACAGATATACACACACATAGAATTGTTTGAGGGTTCTTTTTGGAAATACTGTATGTGGGTTTTTGTAATCTGTTCAATCGTGTCTGATTCTCAGAGACTGCCTGGACAAGTCCTTGCAGTTTTCTTGGCAAGATTTTTCAGAAGTGGTTTGCCCTTGCCTCCTTCCTAGGGCTGAGAGAGAGTGACTGGCCCAAGGTCACCCAGCTGGCTTTGTGCCTAGATGGGACTAGAACTCACAATCTCCCATTTCTAGCCTAATGCCTTAAACCTTGCCATAAAACAAAGCAAAACAAACAAAAGGAAGAGGAAGAGTAGAGTAAGAGGGAGCATTCTGGCAAACTACTGCATAGAGTCCCATAGCAGCCCTTTTTTTTGAATGTGCAAGCCCTCCCCCCAGCCTTTTTAGAAGGGTGACCATATGTTCCCAAAATTCTACCTGTGTCACCAACCCCCCAATTTGGGGATGCCCTGGAATTAAGGATTGGATTAAAGGAACCCTTAACTTTTAGAGTCACAATAATAGGACCTGCCACAAACCTGCAAAGTGCGTACTTCAGTTGGTGAAAGCAGGATTGTCCTGCAGCATTCAGCTTCCTGTGACTTTTAGACGAGGTTGCCTGAGCTCAGAATCTAAGGAGCAGTCTCTTCGGTGCTTCTAGCTCTTTCTGTCACATAACTATTTGTGTTGAGGGAAGGTGGTCAAAGGCACATCTCACAAATCTCACAGCTCTGTGTCATAAAGCACCTTCCCTCTTCCCAGGCCTCAGAATTCTGGTTTACAAAATCAAGACTGCTTTTCAGGACTTGGCTTTTCATTTAATTTCCTGCGCTCTCATGTTAGTTGGGACTGAGGGTGCCCTCCTTAATCCCAATGTGCCACCATTCATTTCAGCAACCTGTTATCAGTGTGCCTTATAGTCCAGAACAGTAAACTGGTCTGCTCTGTGCCAACCTGAAACAAAAGTGCAGAAGAGGAATGATATCTTAGCCACCCTTGCATTGAATACAGGACAGGTGAAGGTTGAGGCTGAAAGAAACGGCTCAGAAGAGCTGTGCAGTGCTTCAAAGGGTGCTTTACTTTGGTCATGCTTCTAGTAAATCATTCCTCTAAAGCGACTTTGGAAAGCAACAGAATCTCCACTTCTCTGTAGCATGAAACAAAACTCCTGCATTGCTTCACTTTGCATGGTCTCAACCACCTCCTTCAGCAGATGCCTCATTGAATCAGTTGCAATTTGCCTCATCGTGGCGCTTTGCATCATTCAAAGAGCCTCTTCCAGCATGTGCAGAAGCCAAAAGCAGCTTTGGCATATGTGATAGTTATAATACATGTCCAAAAACTCTTTTTGGTTAGTGGATGTGGTTTAGGTAGCTGATAAAGTGATAGAGAATGCCTCACTGAGGTGCATTGCAAGCTTTCTTCACAAATAAGGCTTGGTTAAATTATCTCTCAGACCTGGTTGGCCTCACTCCTTCTCATTGTTAGGTATAATGCCACCCCACTCTGGCATTCCTTTGGACTCTGACGGACATTATTCCAGCATTGTTGTCACAGCTATGTCTGAAGAACTCTCAACAAAGTAATCTCTGAGGAACCCCCTCCTAAAAAAGTAGGATGTGCAACAGCCTGGCGTAACCTACAAAGCGAATATTTCCAAGTGTTTTTCAGAACACAACTAGAACAAAGAGTATTCTAGGAAGTTAAAATGGCACCCACTTCCCAGGTCCAGCATGGTCCAGATGTCCAAAGTTTAGTGCTGGAGTGATTACCCCAACTTGGTGGAAAATATTCTGTGAATCTGTGTATTGTTAGTATAGCTGGTAAACATCAAGCTTTACCTCTGGGAACTCAAGTAAATCTCTCCTTCCTTTTGGCAAAGAAAATAAAGTCAGCTCTTGAAAGAATTATTGTGCCAGCTGAACACTTCAGGCCAGCAGGTGAAAGAAACTATGTGCGGACTTATTGTATTTGCTCAGGACATTCATTGTGACTTGAAAGGTCACATTCAATTTATCTGTGGGCAATCTTTGCCTCCTCTTCCCGGATGTGCTAGTTTGTATTCACAACCAGGAAAGATTTGTATAGCAAATAAACTAAGATACATCTTTGTTTCAAGTAGAACATTCAGGTGTTGTATTTCTGTTATTTGAAGGGGAATTGGTGAGATTCTGTGTCTTACTCATCTCTTACTCATCATTATGTCTTCCCCCACAAATGCATCCAAGACATACTATTCCATTTAGTCTCAAGCACGCTGTTCCCATTGCTGGTCAAAACGTATTCTCTTACAACTAGAAAAAATAATGAATATTTTAGGCTAAATCTTCCCATGTTGAATAACAGCTTCAGTCATGATTTAGAACTGGGATAAATCACTAGGTTGAAACTGAAGTTGTTTTACCCAGCATGAATTTCTGCCAAAGTAAACCTTACTGCTATTTTGATCTTCCACACACGCAGAGCAGGCCGGCTAATTTTATTTTATTATTATTGTTTTCTATGAACATTCATTTCTTAGGTGGGATGGTGCTGTGATGGACTCTCCAGAATGCCAGTCAGTGATGACTGATCATTCTGTAGCTATTACTGGAATGTCTAAGTCAATGTTTCTCAACCTTCTCAACTTTAAGACGTATGGACTTCAACTTCTAGAGTCCCCCAACCAGCATGGCTGGTTGGAGAATTCTGGCAGTTGAAGTCCACACGTCTTAAAGTTGCTGAGGTTGAGAAACGCTGGTCTAAACAAATGATCAGAGGGTGGGGAGATTCCAGAGACTTTTGAGGAGGAAATTTGGGGAGATCTGCTGAGAGAGTCAGCTGCAAATGAGTGAGAGTGAAAGAGCTGATGGGGAGAGTTAAAATTTAATGAAGCTCTGGGAACTGTGGAAGCAGAAGCAGCAGAGTTGGGAGAGATGTGAAAGGGATTACATGTTAAGAGTGAGAAGTGATCATTATGAAAAGAAAATAAGTCTAGAGATCTGATTGTAAACAGTAGGGCCATGCACGCCTTTTGACTTGAAGGGAAAAAGATGCTTTGGAGCAGTGTTTCTCAACCTCAGCAACTTTAAGATGTGTGGACTTCAACTCCCAGAATTCTCTATCTCTATAAATTACTTAGCTCCTATCTCCATTGTTTTCCCATGTAGCCAAATACAGGCCTTTTACATTTGAAAGCCTTTTTTCATTCCTTCTCTAAGGACTTGCGATCTAGGAGCTTTTCCTCTCTCTCTCCCCCCCACTGCTTTAGAGTGTCTTGGCTGCAGCTTTTCCAAGGCTTGCACCTTTTGGCCATCCTGGGACTACCACTGAGTTCTGGGTTTGGAATTGGTTTTTTTTTTTTTTGTTGCTTTTGTCTTTTCCATGGAGGCTTTTCCTGTTTTCCTGCAATCTTCCTGGTTCAGCTCCTTCATCACCACACCCACACTGGGTTTCTACTGTTTTAGGGGCCATGTTAATTAATTAAGGAGAAGATGGAGCTCTTTCAAACCTCCTTTCCAGTAGCACTGAAATTACAGAGGAAACGAGAAACACCTGCTAATTCTGGATGGTGAGTTTGTCCTTCCATGTGGCCTGTAGGCCAATGTGAGGCGGCTGTATATTTCTTGAGATGCACAAAAGCTGCTTCTAGCTCCTGGATGCACCAGGGGAGGCATCAGAAGCAAATGTGAAGCTAAGAAATTCAGTAGCCTCACTTCACTTCTTCAAAATGAGGCAGAGGGAGAGACAATTGTGCTACTTTGTGAAACAGCATCAAAGTGAAGTGCTCTGAAGCTAGTATTAGAACACTCTTACCAACCCAAGACACTTTCAATACCCAGAAGCTGTCCTGATATTTTCTTCTGCCCCTGTCATGGTCCTGTTGGCTGGAAAGTTGAAGGGCTGAATGGCCAACCAACACTACCAGATGGCTACTCAGTAGAAAGAAACATTTCCCTCTGGTTTCCGTATATTGCAATGCGGTGTGAATCACGTGGATGTGGCCAGGGGCTCTCTGTTATTATTGTTGTTTACACAGTGTGAAAGAAAGACTTGGAAGACTTTGTGACTTGACAATCAAAGCCATCCAATATAATCCGATTGACTGGTCTTTATTTGATTAGTTCTTATCCCAAATGCTTTTATGGCTAATTTGCATCCTGCAGGAGCCAGTTTGCACATTAAAGTAGGATATTGCAATGATATATTTAGCAGACATCCCTGTACTCTGCACTTAGTCCATGGCTACATAATGGCTCCCATCTGCTGCTTGTCTAGCAGTGATACTTGAATCATAGAAGATATCCTGTCACTGAGTTGTCCAACCATTTGTCCTAGAGCCAGTTTCATAAAGCCACAGTGGATCCATCTTTTCATTTCCAAGGGTTACATGCAGTGGTGAGTTAAGGGTCACATAGTATTTACTGCCTGTCTTTCATACAGGAGATCAAGCCGCCGTACATGGTTCTTCCCCTCCCATTTTTTCCCCCACAACCATCACCCAGGAGGTCATTTGAGCCGAGCAAATGTGACATGATGAAGACAACATTGTGGAGACAGCAGAATCGAGAGGTTGCCAGCAAACGCTTGTTCTGCAGTAAGATACAGGCAGGGAAATGTGCTTCAGCCTTCCGGGGGTAAGAATCCTCAAAAACATATGTTGGAGTGGACAGGATTTTTTTGACAAATGCCCCCCTCCCCCAGCACGGGTGTGCCTGACTGGGAGGCAACATCTTCCCCTCTCATTCCAGACACAATACTGAAATATTGTTGAAGAAATATATCTATGAGACCTGGTGTATAAATCAATATATAGCAGATGCTCTTAACATACATTACTTTGCTATCATGAACTGTATTTGCAGAATGATTTCTAAGCCCCTGGTTCTTTTTGTGTGGGGGGCATTCTATTCCTTTGTTTTGGGGGCATTGTGCTGTTATGCCAGAGGCTCATGATCTTTTTTTCTTTTGATTTTTGTTGTTCATGACTTTTAATAAGTAAGGCATCCATTTGGAGTTAGTCATTTGGAGTCAGGAGGCATCTAAATCTGATCAATTAAATAAATAAATACATTTTGACTGCAATCATATGCATACATCTATGAGTAAGCTAATTTGAATAATCTATCAAAGAATAGATTAACCGTGCTGTGAATTCTGTTCTTCTACCTGGTTAACTTTAAAAAAAAAATACAAAGTTCTGATTTCTAGGCAAGGGTCCCTTGGGGAAAGGTCAAAAAAGTCAAGATGGCAGCCAGGATAACAAGATTGAAGCCTCAGCCTTCTTAGTAACTTTTGCAGATTCTACTGTCCCTGTGGATTAGGTCATACCGCCTTTTTTGTGTGACTTCAATGTTTCCACTTGCTTACCACGGTTTGTTCATTTATTATTTACAGCAGCAACTCAGGTTAACCAGTAAAATACCAAATTTCCTCTTCAACTTTTAATATGCTATGCCGTGAAGTTCATGGAAAGTACTTTTGACCAAAATGCGTAGTAGATACTTGGAACTAGATCTGCTGAATGCTACGTGTCATGATAACTTATTTACCTAAACATATTTTATCAGAAAAAGAAAGGGGGAAAAAAAGAAAGAAAGTGAGAGAAAGAGGAATAAGAGAGAAAAAAAGCAAACAGTAAATAAAGATTTACAAACATTGGGAGATTAGATTAAAACATTCTAAATAACAATGATTGAACTCTATTTATTAGAATGAATCATATCAATTTAAAACTTTAAATTGCTCTTAAAATGTTTAATATCGAAAACAACTAATGACAATAGCCAATCTAATATAAATGTAAATTACAAGCCAAGATAAGAGATTTCAATAGTTTCTACCTAACCTGAAAATTATATTCTTATTTAACAAATCATAATGAAATTAAAATTTAATACTCTGTGTTAGGAGTAATATTAATCTAAAGATAAGCAGGAATCATTGGGCACTGATAACTTTAAAATATTGTGAATAGAATAATTATAGAAAAACAAGAATCATACTGTATTATAGCTTTTAAGAGAATGTTCACCTTGTAAATTGATGCCAACCTGTTCTGTTCAGAGGATACTATTGTTATTGGAAAAGAGATATCTGAAATTATTGCATTGAATCCTGTTCTATGTGGTAATACAGAGTTCAGACGTGTTCATGTGTCTTTTGGTGCTTTATGTATTCTTGACATTACCCAAACTTGACAGAAATTCCATATGTTTTATTGTGTTCTGAGTAAGATGGCTCAGCTGGGAAATGCTGACACCATTGCCTCTGTGTCTCTGATTTAATATTGCTAGCCCTTAGCTGGCTACGAGTCTTCCTCCTCTTTTTAAAGTATCTGGTGTCCTTGTGATGAATTGTGTTTTGAGCTGTGTTTTACTTCATTTTGATCTGGTAGGAGTCCTATTTGCTATACCTCAAATCAGGTAAAGGATTTACTTTACAATATGTCTGATGATACACCTTGCTTTTATGCACATCTCTAGAATGGGTCATCGGGAAAAAAAGACCTCAGAGTTTTAACAAATACACCATTGCCCCTATTTTGTGAATGGAGTACAGCCGATCATGTCTTTGTACAACTTTGTAAAAGGGGAGGTTTATGTAAAATGTAAGTCAAAACAGGGAAATCATGGTGAAACATCTGAGAATGCAAGTGTGTCTGTGAGGCCTCCATGCCTGCAGGGGAACACTCAATCATGGCATGTAAGTCTATTTGCCAATGCTTTTTTATCCTAATGAGGAAGGGAGAACAGAAAGATCACTGCTCACTTCTCCTAACAGTAAACACTTTGAAACATATCTAGGGACATATGGAGCTGCTTTTTATTGAGGCAAACCGACAGCTGATCTAGCCAATATGGCACACTGGCAACCCTCTAGGTTTTCAGACATGCTGCGATTGAACTGAGGACCTTTTACACTGAAAGTAAGATAAGAACATAAGAAGTACCTGTTGGCTCAGACCCTTAGCATATCTAGCCCAGATGTCTGTTCTCATGGTGGCCAACCAACTGCACAAGGAAGCTCACATGTCTCCTGGCAGATGGCCTTCAGGGCCATCAAGCCAATGTAAATGTAAAAGGTCCTCAGTTCAATCGCAGCATGTCTGAATAGAGGGTTGCCAGTGCACCACATTGGCTAGATGGCCTTCAGGGCCATCAAGGTTAATTGCCACTGATCCCCAAGACTTCCATGAATTTGTCTAATCCTTTCTGAAAGCCAGCCAAACTGGTAGCCAGTACCATTTCATGGTAGCAAATTTCAAAGTTGAATTACATACTGGATTTAAAAAAAAAAAAAAAACTTTTCTCTGTCCTGGTTCTTCAGGGATTCAATTTCCTTGGGTGACCTCTGGTCCTAGTATTTTGGGAAGGGGAAAAACAGGTTTTCCTTGTCCACTTTATCCTTACTATGCATAATTTTGTACCCTCTCATTCCCCTTCTTTCTAGACTAAAAGCCCCAAATACTGCAACCTTTTTTTATCATAGAGAAGCTGTTTCAGCTCCTTGATGATCTTAGTTGCCTTCCTTTGAAATTTCTCTAGCTCCACGATACCCTTTTTGAGGATTGATTTATGTAAGGGCATTTATTTTATTTATTTAATCCATTTTTATATCACCAATATTATAAAAGTGGTTTTTCTATTTCAAATAACATTTCTTATTATCCCTAACATGTTGTTGGCCTTTTTTAACAGTGGATGAACAACCCTTCACTGAACTGTGCTGACTGGTTGGCAAAACTGCTGGTGAAACAAAGTGTTCTATAGGAAATATTCTCAGTAAACAAGAGCAAATGATCTCATTACCTTCGGTCAATATTTATTTTGCAGCACTGGCTGTGGAAATCTTAATTAGGCTTAGATTATTGTGTATGCTATTATTTTTCTCTTTTCTTCCCCCATCTCTGCATTACTGGATTTTGTATTCTTCTGTTTCGGTGCCCTATGGCCTTGCTTAGATTTCTTACTCAAGAGCCTTGTCAGCCTTTTAAAGTTTTAGAAGATTTATTATAGTATATGCTTATTCAGACTTACTGTGGCCTATACTATACTGAGCTTGCTTCATCAGATACACCAGGCATTTTCCTTAGTTAACATATATTTAATTATATGGCAGGGGAGGGAAAAATGCAAAGAATGCAATCAAATGGCAATGGAATGTTTGAGGTACAACATGTAAGGCTCTTAAGCAAAGCTCACAGATTTTAAAAAAAGAAGCTTTTTTATGACATGGTGATGGTCGTAAATGTGAGGACTGGTTGTAAAGTTACTTTTTCAGCACTGTCATAACTTCGAATGGTTGCTAAACAAGGTGGACGGTAAGCGAGGTCTACCTGTAGAGGCAATTAATTATACAGAATTAAAAAAAAATTATCCTAATCCACTTGTAAGCAACTACAGTTTTGTACTCTAGAAAGCTTTTTTATAAAGAATTTTGGCAAATGTATTGGAATTAATACAAGTTCATTGGAATATAAATTAATTGGAATAAAAAATGAATATGAATTCATTTTATTCAAAGAAAACATTAATCAGTAACCAAGTATATTTATTTACCCTCTGACTGTGGTATCTAGAATTTGGATTAGCATTTTGTTCTCAGCAATAATTATTCTATTTATATCCAACTATTTTATTAAAAATACAGCCATTTGCTGGTGTAAAACATATGCTCTCTAAAGACATCCCTAGCAATATATCCCTAGCAAGCAAGCAAATACTGGAAGCTTCTAATTACCCATATTTGGCAAAATTATAGTTAGTACAGTAGCTTTGGAACAAGTCAAGATGTTAAATCAACATTTAATTTTGGATGAACCTTTTCACAAATTCAACTTTTCCTGTTTTATATTACGTTACGATGTTATTTGGATGAAGAGAAGAGCAGCTGGACTCTATAAGAGGAAATTAAGTTTAAGAAGCTGATTTTAGAATTGGCTTGTTGAACTGGTCTACAATACTAGATCAAGGTTGGGTTGTTCTTCTATTAACTCATTCATTCATTCATTTTTTTCATAACCTTTGTTAGAATATTAGAAAGTTGTTCCTAATAACTGGGCAACATTTTGTATTTGGAGGTAGGTTAGAACTGAGCTGCAGTTCAGTCTTTTGTACCATTTCAGAGAAAATGTAGAGCAGTGATTCTCAAATTTAGCAACTTTCAGGCAGGTGGCTGGGGAATTCTGGGAGTTGAAGTCCACCTGTTTGCCAAGTTTGAGAAACACTGAATAGAGAGACTGTTTGAATGCTTTCTCATTCTCATGAGATGGAGGAACCTAGCAGAGAACCTGGTGTCAGCCTTTCAAGGCAGGGCAGGTCAGAAACAGACATCACAAGAACTATTGGGGTTCTATTGTTAAAGGGTATAACAATAGAGAAGACCAATAAAGAAATCTTTTCACTTATATCTTCTATCTTCACAGGAGGGTTTTTTTCCCCCCTGCAACCATTTACTCACTTGCTAAAGTTCAAATTCTATTCTGCTTGATTCTGCTGGAGATGGACAATGGCTTTCAAGGCAGGGCAGGTCAGAAACAGACATCACAAAAACTATTGGGGTTCTATTGTTAAAGGGTATAACAATAGAGAAGACCAATAAAGAATTCTTTTCACTTATATCTTCTATCTTCACAGGAGGGTTTTTTTTCCCCTGCAACCATTTACTCACTTGCTAAAGTTCAAATTCTATTCTGCTTGATTCTGCTGGAGATGGACCAACTCTTTTGGTTCTTGTTGCCAACTTATAACTTGCTAGCAGCAAGAAAATGTTTAAAGTCCTCTGTCCACGTGGGTTGGCATTTGAAAGGGTATAACATATTTCTGTTATTGTACAGTATTGAAGAGGTGAGAAATTTCTTCTGTTTTTCACTGAAAAGGTGGGAATATGGTACTCCTTGGTGGAAGATCAAATCCTTTGAAAATAAACAGATACAGCAAGTTCCCATTCAGTAGAAAGGTAAAATTTTCTTCAAATCTAGCTTGCCTTCTGGGGAGTACATGAACATTTCCATGCAATTTCTTGGCAACAAAACAAAAGTAATTTGTTATTTGCACATTTCTGTGACTTTTTTCAGCTTCCACAAAGCTGGCATTGCTTTCTTCCCATCCAAGTATTAACCAGGTGTGACCCTGCTTAGCTTGTTCAGCCAACTTCTGCCACTTGGTCAGTTTTCTGCTCAGCATGTAACCCAAATAAACTCCACCATTTTGTTTTGATTTTTCAGTTTCCTGTATATCTTCAGCTGCTTGCTAATTTCTGCAAACATTTATACTGTTTGTTTCAATCAGTTATTCTTATTCCAGAATAAACTATTACAGTCACTGGTCAGCCTTAGTATTTGGCTGAATACTACATTTACATGTAAGCCTGTTAGATTAGCCAAATAGCCCATTAGAAGCCAGTGTTATTGGATTGGCAACCTCCATAATAAAATAAATATTTTGCCTAGCAGACAGTGCTACTTTGATGGAGGGGAACCTAAGAAAAAGACCTATAGTCTCATCATTTGATTTCTAAACTAAAGTTGAAATCAACAAGAGTGATGAACTCACGACAAAATTTGGGAGCACCACTGAAAAAACAGAAATTAACATACATTTTAACAATTAACAAAAGGAAGCCAACTGAAAACATTTAATCTATTCCAAGCTGTTATTTTGTGTGTCTCTTTCTGTGTGCTGGCTACCTTGAGTTAGCCTTTGGACTAGATGCTTAGCTCCTGAACAGCTAACAACAAACTCTTCTCTCTGAATAGATAAAAGTAAGCTTCATGCTACTGGGAAGGGAGAATTTTTCATTAACATCATTGAAAATCTGCTAAGAAAAAGCAAAAAAGAAGCAAAATAAAAATTGACAAGGGAAAAATTGTGAGATATCATCAATAGTACTATCTGGGGAGCAATTGCAATTGCAATTGCTAATGACGACCTATAATTTCTTAACAGCTTCTTCTCAATGGACTACTTCTCCATTGTTTATGGATTAATTAATGATATGTTAGTAAACCTGAAAAAACATTTTTCAGGGATTTCACAGCTAGCATATTTTCAGGCTTATTTGGGTTCTAGACAATGTAGAACCCCATCATCCATAGCAGCTGGTCCTAGAGGCACACATTTCACATCTTCTTCCCATTACTCTGGACTCTTTTCCAGAAGGACTGGAAAATTTGCACCACACAGATTCTAGGCAGCGAAATGTTCTGCTCTTAAGGAAAAACAAGACTATGTCTGAAGCAGTTTTATTCCCATTCCATTTAATAGATCCTATCCCAGCACAAACTGAGTAACACTTCAGTACTGGAGTTCAGCATCAAGCAGCTGCAGATGAAATCAGGGAAGGTCACAAATGAAAAGAGCTCTGTTAGAGTAGCGGATCAAGGTTAGAGTTGCTGAGGGAGACCCAGGTTTAGATCCTCACTCAGCCACAAAGTTAATTAGGTGACTATGAGCTTGTCATTCTATCAGTTCAACCTACCTGAAAGTGTTGGGTTCTATACCCATAACATACCAATGTTATGGGTATAGAACCCAACCCTAATCTAATCTGCCTTGAGGTCTCAAAACTGGAGTAAACAGTAGCATTTGCAATACAGATAAATAAATAAATGTTTGGCATTCTCTGACTTGCAGATATCTTTTAAGAGTACTTTGTCAGGCTTATATCCTGTAGCCATCCTTCATAGCTGCAACTTTTCAATTTAGAAGAAAAGAATTGGCAGACTTTTTACAGGAAAGAGCTATCAAATGTTGAAATCAAAAGAGGAACTCTTATTTATAGCCACTTTCAAAATAGCTAACGGCTAGTGCTGAAAGCAGAAGACAAGAACAAACTCCAGGAAAAGTTTAGCAAGCCCAAATAATGATTAAATGAAAATTTATGTATCTATTTTAACAACTCTACTCCATCTTTCTACTAGCATAGTGAAAGCAGCTTACAACTTCTTTCAGCAGTTTTTTTAAAATTCCAAGGCCAAACTAGAAGCAATTAAAATAAGGTTAAGTAAGCAGTAGATCAGGGGCCACATTCATCTACAAAGCCCCCTCCCTTTGCAGTCCCTCCTCCCTCCCTCCCTCCCTCCCTCCCAATGGTGCCACCAAATTTCAGGAGAAAACTCCTGAGGAACACTGAAACAATTTTTCAAAAGAAAAGCAGACACAAAGGTATATAAGGCTTCTTTTAGGAATCATACATCAAGAAAAAATGGTCCCTTCCCCCATGAAAAAGATCACTGGAAATGCTGGTCCCACTTCTTTGACCTCATTAATATCCTGGCTAATCTGTTCTAGCTATCTGGGCCTGCCTGCCTGCCTTCCTTCCTTCCTTCCTTCCTTCCTTCCTTCCTTCCTTCCTTCCTTCCTTCCTTCCTTCCTTCCTTCCTTCCTTCCTTCTCAGTAGCCCACACTGCATTTACACTCTGCCAAGATCTGATTAAATTCTGACATTCAAAGGCATCAAGATTCAATTTAAACTCTCTGAAAGACCTTCCCCCAGAGGTGTACTGCCCCTACTTCAAGGACTTTTATTGATCAAAAAGTTTGTCAATCGAATATAATGGCGGAGCAACAAAATGCCTGAGGTTGCTTCATTTTTTGGCAGAATGGGATGAACATGGCAAAGATATTATGATCTTTTAGAGGACATTAATCTGGCAACGTTTCAGCCAGAGAGGTTCAAGAGCTTGATCACATTTTGCAATATTCCTTCTGTATTTCTTGTAAGGCAGAAGCAGCTGGGAAATTGAAAAAACAGCCCCAAACTGTCTAGCAAAGAGCCTATAGAGAAGTTGTGCTGAAGCAATGGGGAAACCATCCTTTGCCATCTTAAAAATAGAAATTTTCAAAAACTAAAAGTAAGCTCTTGCTAAAGATTGAAAATTCCCCCATCTGACCACTTGCTTTTCTGGACTGGCAGATGTGTTAACATGTCTCTCACCTCTTCTGAGAATGATCCTTTATATGCTACTTGTGCAACAATTAAACAAAATATTTCTGAGAATGATGTGTTATCACAGTTCAAAAACCCACTGCACGATGACATAAATTAATAGTCTGTTTCATACCCAACGGTATAAAAACAAGAACACTACCTCAGAGTCACTCATGCATTAAATTCCCTCTCCCTCCAAACAAATATTCATAAAGAAATTGAAGCAGTAGAGTGAGACACAGATTGGAAAGTAACACTTCCACAAGCACTCTGACAGGCGGGGTATGCAGAAGTGATAAAACCCACTGGTTTTCATCAAGTCGGTATCAAAGACCCTAACACACTACACTAATCAACACCTCTCTCAGCTTTTTTCAAGTATCGAAAGGAATCCTCAACAATGTTGGAGGTTCTGCGAAATGAGAAAGTCCTTGAAACACTGAAGAAAAAACTAAGAATGGCCATACATGAGACAGACCCACATCCACGTGGCATCGCTGCCCCAACCAGTGCAGCTCCTGCCCTCTGCAAAAATATGAAATGTGAACCATCCAAAGTTTCTTTATTCCTGCTTAGAGGCCCCAGGATTATTTATTAGCTAAAACAATGGCAGCACTATAAATTACCACACACATCATCTGGAGCCTGATGTCTTCCAGATACGTTGGACAGCGACCTCCAGAATTCCAAGCTAACATCTTGATCTTCTCTCACCAATATAAAATACAACATGAAATGTGACCATAGTGAGTCTGAATATCTCCTTTTAAATTCTGAGTGTTGCCAATATGGAGGATATTTTAGGGAATGTGCTTTGTCTTATCAGGCAGTGAAAATATGGCTCACTGTGTCTCAAGCATACATTTACTTTATTCCAAATATTCCAAAATGCTGAGACTCATGAAGAAATCTGTCTGCACAGAAGAACACACCCTGTTATAGTTTAATTAAATTAATTAAAATCACAACCTCAAGAATGCCTGGCAAATCCATTTTGTTAGGCTTTCCAATTCTATGAGTTTGATACTCAGCAGAGATATTCTGGAATAATGGATCTGTTCACAGAAACAACTCAAACTACTTGATATTCCAAAGTGTCTCTTACAGTTTGATTGATCTAATGGAGAATGGAAAACTTCAGCTCAATCCTCCAATTTCTTAAAATTGTTGATTAATTTTTTCCAGAAAGAAAATAAATGTCAGTTTATGTGTTAGTTTAAAAGGCTATATAAAACACAGAAATGCACACAAGAATGCACATGGACACCCACAGAATGGGAGCACGTTGCTGCTGGTCTGATGTCCTGCTTTGAGCTTCTTCCAACTGGGTATGCAATGCTGGATTAGATAAGTGATTGGTTTAATTTAGCAGGCTTCTTGTTATGCTCTTATGTTCTTATCAAATGCACACGGTGATGCTTCAGCCTGAGGTAATAAGCAAAACACAAAGGAGGAAGCTAATGGCCTCTGACTTATACCCACAAGGGAGTAGTAAGGAAATTCTTAATACAGAACATGAATCACAACTTGTCTGAATTAGCAATGCCAGCGATTAAGTCATTAAGTCTTAGTGGATTCCAAATATTTTTTAAAAAATAACTTTCTTTTCTTTTTAGGTGGATTCCCAATATGTTGTGTCGGTTGCATATCAACCATGTGCTATTTTCTCTGTGAAACCCATATTTCCTGCCACTTTGTTCTGTAATTCCCATGCTACTTCCCATCAAATGTAAGAAAGGTAGCAGAACACTTTTCATGAGATCTTGCTCAGAGTTATGTATGAGTAGAACATCTGGATCTTATCTTGATAGGCTATCAAAGGCAACTAGTCTCGATGGCGGTATATTAGCTCTTGAATTACAGGCAACTTCCCATATATATCAACTGCTGTGGGGCAAGCAGGAAGAGAACCACAGTCCCTTTATCCATGCTTGTTAACTACTTGTTTGGTTGCCTACCACGTGACACAGAATGCTGAACTAGACACGCCCTTAGTCTGACCCAGCAGAATTTCCCCTATATTCTTAGGTTCCCTGTTTTACACAGTTTGTACTTGTGGATAAAGACCTTTCATAAGTGTTCTCACTTATAGGTGGTCAGTATAGACTACAATGATGCAAAAACGATGAAATGTGTGTTATGACATCATGATGCAAACTCTGCCTTTTTGCGCTCGCGTCATGACCTCACGTAATAAGTCATGTGGTTTCAGCATGATGTTGTGATGTGTGTTTTGTCCCTTGGCCTCACCTCTGGATGCTTCTGAGTGTGAGACTCCTTATTTTACTGCTACATCACACATCATCTCTTGAGTGAAATGAGATGTGTAATGATGATTCATCCATCTTTTCCATGGCAAAATTGTGAACTACTTCAATCCATTTCACATACCTTCTAAAGAATTGTTGATTATCTTAGTGATACAAGCTCTGGTCTTGAGTTACATATATTTCCCCTAATTTTGTTTGAACTAACTGGACGTGTTCTTTGATGTTCACCTCTAATCCCTGGTGATCTTCAAATAAACCAGAACAAAAATGGGGAAAGATACGAAATGTCTTTGTTTTTAGCATCCCAGTGGCATGGAAATGAGGTAGTTACTTTTGGTGAGAAATAATGGGGAAGATGTACACAACAGCAAGCTGGCAAGCACTTTCAAAGAGGAACAATGTAACTTGAGAAACTAATTAGTGCAAAAACTTGAACTTCTGAAAAATGGAATATGTAAAAAAGAAATGTCAACAACAGCTAGAAAGCCTATGACCTTCTCCGTGAGTTATAGATTCAGGAAGGTCTATTAATAGTAATCTTAAGCACAGTCTATTCCATACACAGGAGTGCTCTGATTTGAGATCAGCCTCTGAGTCCTTCTGATGTCATGGCCTTGTGTGGGAGTTAGGAAGTTTAATTTTTGCTCCAGAGAAAATGCTAGTTTTGCATATTTCTTGTGGAGCTGATAGGAACTCTTACCTCATCCTGCCTCCTGGGATTTTCTTCTTCCGTGAGGTAGTCTTACATGCTATTCATGTGGTGATGTTGCATGGATTGTGTGATCTGTGAAGGGGGGGGAAAAAAACCCAGAGGATTTTATTAAGAGCCATTGTTTCTGCTATGGGTGTCTGCATAATCATTCTTTTGCATTCCTGCCACAATCCACTGTTTAGTTTCTCACCCTATCCTAAACAAACAAGATGTCCCATAAGAGTTGAGAGACCCAGTTGCCTGATATAGGTGGTCCAGACCTAAATCGGGCCTCTCTGGGATGCTGCTAGTTGCTCAGTAGATCATATAGTTTCCATCTTCTCCAAGATCACATAGTTTCCAGCTTCTCCAAAACAAGACTAGTGCAATAAATTGCAGCTTTTAAAAAAATATACAATCAATTATATTCTTTTACTCTAGCATGTATCACCTTATATCTTTCTGAAAATTTCAACTCCTCTCCACAGAAGTCAATATCTGTTAAAATCCCTGAAATAAAATCTCCCAGTGATTTTTAATAGATCAAAATTTCTCCTCGTGGGGACTCTACTGAGCCATGGGTTTTAAAGAACCAGTCCTTGACTCAGCAATAAAGTTGTTTTGCTGTTTGAAACCAAGGGGATATAGGTTAGTGAATCTCACCCTGTAACACTAAAACCTCAAGGTGATTTAAAACAGGAACCAAATTGTTTGGTTTTGGAGTTTTGTCATGTTCTGCAAGTGGGTAAGTCAAAGAACTTGGAAACATTTCAGAAATAAGCTGTCAAAAAATTACATGACTCAGAGATGATGCAAAGATTTTTAAAGTCACAGCCAGGCTGAGCTTTTACTTTTACTATTTCTGGGGCATCTGAAAAAGCAGAGAAGAAAACAGGATTTTTTTTTTCTACAATGAAAAAGATAATACATTTGGGAAATAATAGAAATAGTAGTGTTTATTGAAGCATTACTAACAAATAGTATTTATTATTTATTAATGTAGACCATTTCTGTTCCACTCTGCAACAAACATAGGTTTCCAGGACAGATTGCAAAGTTTTATTAATAGGAAGACAATCTCTGCCTTTAGGTATACAATCTAAAATTCACATCTCAGTAGGAAAAAAGAGTTGGGAGGGAGGAGGGAATAAAAGAAGAAACTCAATCATTAATTAATTTATTCTTTGATTTATATTATACCCTCCTGCCTTTCTTTCAGGAGCTCAGGATGTTGTATATAGTGTTTGCTATACTAATTGCTGGCTCAAAGTCACTTGAGCATTTTAGCTGAACCCTCCTTTATCATCATGCTTTTTTGTCTGAGGCAAAAGGAGCACCTCCCAGTGGCCCTTAAGCATCTGTCCAAGACAGGGACCAGAATATACTGCCTTTCAACTTTCCAGGCCCAGGGCAGTTAAAATACTGTATGATGATTATTACTTTTTTTTACTGAGTGTGTGCTTTCTGTTTTTATCCTTCTAAGCAGTCTCCCCTATCCCACATACTATGTAAGGATGAATAAGTATATTAGATAGTATCCCATGGGAGGGGGGTCTGAAAAGTCAAGATGGCAGCTGCAGATGAAGATCCAAAGCATGCATTATATAAAAGGGGGTGGAACTTTGATCCCAGCTGCCATTTTGATTTTGACTTCCCCCAGGCCCCCTGATACCCTCTTCATCTTGATTCTTGGCCCTATTCTGTTGTGTTGTGCCTTTTAAGTGTCTCGAATAAGTTCCACTTGCTGCTGTCGCTGAGGAAAAAAGGGTCAGTTCATTCATTCATTCATTCATTCATCCATTCACCTTTCCTCCAGGACCTCATGGCAATGTACATAGCTCTTCCTGCTCCAGATTTTTCCCCACAAAAACTGTGAAGTAGGCTGAGCTGAGAAAACAGGACTGGCCCAAAGTCACTCAGAGAGTTTCCCCAGCTGAGAGTCTACCTGAACTGGGGTCTCTCTGTTGCTTGTCCAACACCTTAACCACAGTGTCATAATGGTACAAAGGCAGGAGTCATGTCTGGAGAAGAGATGCACTCCCCACACCTAAGATCAGAGAGCCAATATTTGGCCTCCTGCATTCAAAAGGTGGCAACTTTCTGGGAAAGGCAAAGAGGAGGACAGGGCTGACCTCAGTGAGGCTAATGATCATGCCACCAGCGCCAGCTCAGGGGTTGCTGAAGAGAAAGGAGGCAGCGTTATGGCTCCTCCTTCATCCCTAAGAAGGGTAGAGGCTATGACGGTGTGTCAGCCCTTTGAGATAGACCAGACTAGGAAACCAAAGTTATGAACGCTTATACTACATTTATCATAAGGTTACAGTAACAGAAACTTGCAAGTCTGAATGCGCTTCCCCCCTCTCTCCTTTATCTTCATGAGGACTAGGGAGAGTCTTGTCTGAGACCCTTACTCAGATTACAGTTCTACCAGGCTCAGATTTCTTTTATCTGTCCGTTGTCTTGGTAACGGCTCTTCCTTCTGTTCCTCAAGATTGTTCCTTCTTCCCATTACACAGGGATGGAGGAACGGAACCAACCACGGACTTGTCCCATGAACCCTCCGCTTTCCTGTACCTGCCTTTGAACCTTACATACTAGGTTTACATGCTAGGGTTAGGACAATCATAAATGCAGTGAAGTTAACAAAAACAGAAAACAATGCATAATCGCATATCAGGGAGGATGACAATTCAAAAAGAATTAAACCCTCAGAATAAATTACCAAGAAGATACCTCACCGTTCCTTATCTCAGGGCCTGCTGGAAGAACTAAGGCTCTTCCCTTACAACAGCAAGAACATTTGGCTACTGGGGTTAAGCAGAGAGAACTGGGACTTCCATAGCATCTTCCGTAAGGGGTGGACCTTTTCCCTCATGCCCTCCCCTTCTCTGGAGGTTACAGCATCTCTGACTCTGGTAGGATTGCGGAAGGCCCTTAAGACCTGCCTTTTCCAGAGAGCGTGAATTTTCTCCTGCCTGGAGAAGGAGTATTTGTCATTGATTGGTATACATTAGCCCTATTGTATGTTATGATGTTTTATTAAAGGGTGATTTTTGTCATTCTATATTTTTAATCTTGTTGAAGTGTAAGCCACTGAAAGTCAGTTGCAGCTGGAAAAGCACATAAACCTCAGTAGATAAATAACAATAGATAAATAAATCTCCTTTGAAAAGTGGGGACCAGATGGAATTCCACATACCCAATGCTGGAATGCCTGTGTAAACAGGAGAAGGCTGCTTATGTATTGGTTAGGGTTTCAAATTTCAAGGTATAAGGGACAACCAACAATTTATTTATTTATTTATTTATTTTATTTATATATTGAATTTGTCACCCATCTTGTTGAAAGTGACTCTGGGCGGTTTACAAAGGAGTTAAAATCAATTAAAATGCAATATAAAAATCACCTTAAAAATAGGAAATAAATTTCAAGAATGATGGAATTGGAAATGGAATTGGAATAACTATAAAGTATTCAAGTTATTAATATAAATAATATTATATAATATATAATAGTATTATATTATATTATTATAAATTCCAATATAATATAAAATTATTAATATATATATAATGTTATATAATATATAATATATATAATAATAATAATTCAAAGAATGAGTTATTTAATAATGGTACACCATCTCCCATCTGCTGGTTTTGCTCAAGCACTTTCTTGAAACCGCCAAAATCTTCAGCCCCAGAACTCCCTTCCTTAGCCATGTATATCTTATATTGAGAGACTCCAGTTGCTGAGATCCTTTCCAGCTGCAGCAGTGACTTCTCACTAGAAGTCAGTGGTAGAATCCAGTAGCTGAGGACTAGCATCCTGGTGCACCTCAGCCTTTTTTCCAGGAAGGGGAGGTTTATAACTTGGCTACCATGAGTGACCTGAGGTTCAAAGTTAACATTTACAGACCAAACAGACCAAACTGGTAATGGATGAGAGAAGTGAAAGAGCCCTCCAATAACGTAAGGTCCATCAACCAACCTAGCCCCCATGAGAAAGGTAGTGAGTACTATTTCACAAGCATGCAGTGGAAACAGACTGCAATATCAGGCTGAGACTACCTGCTCAGTGTTCCTCTAGAGCAGTGTTTTTCAAACTTGGCAACTTTAAGATGTGTGGACTTCAACTTCCAGAATTCCTCAGCCAGAATCCCCCAACCTAAAGTTGCCAGGTTTGAAAACACTACTCTAGAGAAACTCTGGCTGCCTAGGAGAGGGATAAAAGGGGGCTTGAATGTCTACCAATGGTTGATCTCCAATCAGTTTCCCAATCTATAAACAGAGGAAAGAAAGACTCAGTATACACGTCTGTGTTAATGCCAACTCTGCCTTCTGTCTTTCATGCCACTGAACTGGAATAAGCTGAAGTGAATTAAGGCCCAAACCAATATAAGGTGGTGATGGACTACTTCCAGAACTGCAGTCACTTCAGACAATTGCTGCACAGCTATATTTACAATGTTGTTTCTTGGGGGTGGTGATGGCACTGCCTTGCAGACTAAGGAAGAGGAGTTGCCTTCACTAGAAAGGAGCGCACAGCATCTGGAAAGCATTGTTAGTTTCCTCCAATGGTTCTCCAGTTGATTCAGTCATCCACTGCTGCATCTCTTGTCACACAATCTTGCATACAACATCTGCTTCTGGCAACCATGGTGATACCATTGCTATGGGTGCAGACAGAGCCTGCTGTCTTCTACCAAGAACCCCATAATTGGAGCTTCCCCATAAAATGAGCAAACACATTTCCAATTTTAAAGTGAAGCAGTACTCATTTAACATTGATTTCAGATTCTGGCCTGTTCCTAGAGCAATTAATGAAATCTATACTTGGCTTTTAAAGGCCTGGGTTAAGCCATATCCAAACAGCTTATATCAAAATATATGTAATATCAAAAAGAAATTGTGAGCAGCAAATATTAGAATACAGGCTGTTAAAAATTATTTTAATAGGGATTTAAAAAAAAGTTGGATAATGCCGGGACTGAAACAATTACTTTTTAAAAAGTAGGCAGACAAGAAGGGTATGCTAAGTTATATCGAATAGTCTTGAAAATCAGAACTGAATTTGTTGTGGCTCTGAATTCATTCATTGAAAATCCTATTTTACGTTATTGGAGGAAGTGGGCAGGTTTTAGCTACACTGGCTCTGATCTTTCCATTTGTAAGATGGGCACAAGGTTTAGTGGGTGGGACAAAGTGAAGTAGGTAGACTGTGTCACACAAATAGGAAACAAGAGCTTGTTGTTTGCTTGGTTTTGTGGGAGAATCTCAGGGTATCTTTTTTTCTAAAAGAATTGATAAGCTTATATCAGAGCTTACACTAAATTTTTTGTGTGCTTCCTGCCTCAAAATGGTAATATTTTATTAATATTTTATTATGAACAATTTTATTAATAAACTATTATTTTCAACAGTTGAAGTCAGATGGACCTTCTGAAGGCTTAAAGAAAGGGTCTTAGGGGCCATAAGCTGTCTATCCTTGCCTTACGGTTATAGGCTGGTTTTATAACCTAATTCCATTGTTGTTGGGCAGCTATAATAAATTTTATAATAAATAAATAAATAAAGGCCATGCTTTGCCTGAAGGTGATTCAGCAAGGCTGGCTGGGGAATTCTGGGAGTTGAAGTCCACCCATCTGAAAGTTGCCAAGGTTGAGAAACATTGCTGTACAGTGTGCCCACTTAAAAAATAATAGTAAAGTGAAAGAGTTTTGTCTAAGATCAGCGACCATTTGCAGGAAATAACATTAGACTATCCATTAGACTGCTATTAGGCAGCTTGGAGCCAGCCTTGCCAATAGGTATGTACAAAAAAATGCATTGTGGATTTCTTTTATTTCAAATTGATCCAAAGTGGACAGCCCCAATGAACAAAGTCGATTGAAATCTGTTCCTCTTGCTTAGGAAAGTTCATAAATATCAGCAGACATTTAGGAAATGGATATGAAAAACAGTTTGAAGTGTTAAAAACAATGATCGTGGGTTAGAACTAAGTTGTGTTTGATTAAGATGTATACATGTAGGAAAAAATGTGTCTCTGAATCAGTTCTGGTTGCTGTCAGAGAAACAATCCTGTTTTATCTTAGGAAGCCACATAATTAGTCTAAAGAGGTCCCGTCCTTTGTAGGAGACTGTCTTTGGCAGCAACTCTACTTAAAATTATAGATCAAGATGATTCTAAACATATTCTCAGCCAAGGAATTTGCTTTCAGTAGCAGAATTCACTGAGCAATCCTTCTATTCCAAAAAACATCCCCACCCTGGAGTTTTTTTTTATTTTGTTTTGTTTTAGAAGCCTAATACATATTTTAGAGGGGATTTTCTTTTTTACCTCATAAAAATTGTGAGCATGCCACTTTTCCCAGCCTACCAGAAATCACCCAGAAATCTAGCAGCATATCCAAGCTATCTTCTCGTCACTTCTGGACTAGCTGTTGTGGATGTTCCAATACCTCCAAGAGTTATACCACAAAGAGATATTTGCCAGTGGTGGCTTCTAATATTACTGTATCTTTGTTACCATTATCAGAAGATAATAGGGTCTACCAGAATTATGAAATGTGTCTGAGTTGATTTGATCCCACCAACTACTTATTCAATGGCAGGTTTCTCAAATGTATTAATGCCCTTATTTTTAGCTATTTCATAGCCAGAATAAGTTTTATAATTGATCTTATAGTTAAAGGGTATTTCCATACTTGGGGGGGGGAGGGGGGAGGAAGATGATGGTGCCTTTTTTGGGGGAGGGTAGTTGGAGATGCCTTCTCTACCTGTGATATATAGAGAGTATCCAAACATTTAGATCAATATAGGACTGTTATCTAAATTAGGCAACAACCAGTTCTAATGATAATTCATCAATCTGTTCTTGTTATTTCTCTTCCCCCCACTCTCAAGTATAGAAGACAGGCTACAACATTCCTTCCTTCCCTTCCACTCTCTCGATAACCATAAGGGGACTTTAACTTCTTTGGTAACCTTATTACAAAATTAGTTATTCGAAGCTACACAGAGTGTTAGCCTCCTGTTGCAATATGTTGCAAGAGATAGAAACACAGAAGACACAACACTCAGGTTGGTTGGAATGGACATGTAGGCTCAGCATCAGGATTCAGTGTGACACCCCTCAGGAAGGAACCCAGGAAGAGTTTTAAAAAAATGAATCCACAAATCAGACCAAATTGCTAGATAACATACATGGATGGATGGATGGATGGATGGATGGATGGATGGATGGATGGATGGATAGACAGACAGACAGACAGACAGACAGACAGACAGACAGACAGACAGATAGATAGATAGATAGATAGATAGATAGATAGATAGATAGATAGATAGAATCCTTGGGGTTCTCTGAGTTTGGTTGTTTTCTTGCAAATGTTTCATTGCCCGGCTAGGTACCATCTTCAGTGCATCTTCAGATAGATAGATAGATAGATAGTTCTGAGGATAAAACCCATTTATTAATCAATGACATGAAGTTGTAATTGTTTTACTTCTTTGACACAAAGCTGCCCATAAATAAGAATTATTAGGTCTTAAAAGTTAAATGACTTAATCCATTTTTGTTTGCAGCTGTTTGTATTCATTCTTTCTGGAGCTCTGAAATTACTTGGCAACTGAGCAAAATTCTTTTTAACACATGGAGATATTTGTATGTTGTGATATTCCAATCTTTACACAATATCCTTCAAGGGTTCAGGCTAACAATGAGACCGAGTACCCAATATAAATACTTCCTGCAATTACTGAAATGAAATTAAGTCTGTGTAACCTAAGGACTTGGGACGTATTCATCTTAATTCATTATAATATGCGTGCTTTGATCTCACCTTTCCATGGAAATGCCACGTTTAATTACTGGCTGCTTTTTTGTTGGCTTCCTATGACTAATATTTCAGTTGAGTCATAGATTGTCACTATTTCTTTTTCTTGAAAGGCCTTCCACCAATCTGAATACAACTCCAAGTATTAGGTCAAGTCCTGGGAAAAAGAATGTATTTAAGAAATATTTATTTCACCCTCTGTCAAATTTTGCTAAAAGTTGGCCTCTTTATAGAATCATATTCCAGCCATTTTACAAGGACATACACCATCCATTATTTTCTCCTTAACCTCTGTATTACAAAATAAAGAATGATTACATGCGAAGCAGCAAACCATCTGTAAGACGATTATGCATATTTTGGAGTTTGATTTGTTATTCTCACAACCTAAAGGTCCATTGATTTAATGGATGGTTGCTCTGCAAAAAGGTCTTTGATTGTCTACTCACCTGTAGTTTGACTTCCACCCCACCTGCTGGAGCTTACTTCCTGCACATTCTTCAGCCTCATCTGTTATATCCCCTGACAGTGATAGATTAAATAACATTAAACTAATTTTCTAGATTGTACTGGTACACCATAGGAAACTCTCAATAACAATTAACAGGGAGATTTTGATTCTTTTAAAGGTTTGGGTATTCCTAGAGAGCTTTTGAGTGTGTGTGTGTGTGTGTGTGTTTGAACCTTAGAACTTGATATATTATTCCCAAAAGTAAAGTCTCCTCCAAGTCAGGTTTAATTCCTAGTGATGTATGAACATGTCAAAAATGGACAGGGGAGCAAGTACACATTTTATACCAAGCTTAGATGATCCTGTCCTGGACACACTTATATATAGATTTATTGAATAGCTCAAACAATTAAGAAATAATAACAACCTTTCCCTAGAGTCAGGCTTGGTGTGCCTATGACATTTTACTAGCAATACTATATGCAGAAGTAGTTTACCTTCATCCACAATGTTTTTTCAACTTCCCAAGCTGGTCTTCAGTTTTGGGACTTTCTGGGGGTCCCTAGCCAAGTACTAACTACATCTAACACTCCAAGAGGTTCTGATACAAAAGTGTTAATTAAAATTAAACCTGCAAGTGTCTCCTTGCTTTCCACCAATACTACCAACCCAGCCCTGCTTCTCACTGCTGATCCTTCTTTGGGTTTTCTGTAAGCTGCTGGGGTTACCTATTCATTCAAGCTGCTGCTGCCCCACTCAAATTTATTTGAGTCTTCAGCTCTTGTCTTGACTTTTTCCTTTATGCTTGTTTCTCCTTTAAAAATTCATTGTTGTTCTTTCAGCTGGCACCATGCTACAGCCACTGAGTCCTCACCAGTACCCTCTCTTCCATCACACTGCTGTCGCACAAGCTCCTTATAAAGGGCCAGCTCCTTCTTTCTCCTTGGGTGAGGCATTAACTTGCAGGAATGCAAGAGGGAGGGCCATAACTATTACCACCACCACCACCACCACCACCACCACCACCACCATCAGCAGCACAGCTGTCTACTCACATCCTTATTCTCAGGTAAGCTTTTAAAAGGGGAGGGAGCTCCATTGTTGCCTTTGTTCCATTGTCTTCCATTATGCAGAGACAGCTGGTGCCTGCATGTCAACTTGGAATCCACGGTGTCCACAGGGTATGGTTAAAAATGTCAGGCTAGTGGCCACAATGTACTTAATAAACAGGTGATACCTTGATTGTGCCATCATGATGGGATGCACTTGAAAAGTAACAGATGGAACTTTGATCACACTGTTGTGGCTGCCATCTTGTGGCAGAAGGACTTAGGGACCTTTGCTTGAAGGAGCCAGAAAGAGCATATACCTGTGTGTATATGTGCTAGTGTTTATGCCATTTTATTGCCTCTAATACCCTTCAATGGTTAGAAAACAAGTGCAAAACCCCCAGGGAAGGTTGTACTTTCCTTTGGTTCCAGGATAAATATGTAACAGCATCCTCAGAAATTCCCTGGGACTCTGCTAAGTAAAATATAAATATTGCTTGCACTCCTAACCTATACAGATCTATAATGTGCGCCCTTTTTCTCAAGTTGCCCCTTGGAATATTTTCAGAGTTGACATTAAAAGCCTATCAGATGGAGATAGCAGGGCTTCTCCCACTTTGTGTGTTCCCTGAATGCATGAGGGTTGTCTGAAAAAATGTTAACATTGCCAAGAATCCAGGGCAACCCCTGGAAGATGACAGTATGAAATAAGCAAGCGAATAACAGAATCTTGCAAGTCTGAAAGCATCTCTCTCCCCTGTTGCTTTACTTTCCAGATAACTAGGGAGGGTCCCTTCTGAGATGCTTTCCACACCTACATTCCTTCTGTGGGCTGAGATGTCTCTTATCTGACCATTGGCCTGGCTGTGGCTCTTCATCCTCCTCCTGTCTCTCAAGGATATTCCTACAGACCATTATATCTGTTGAGGGTCTGAAGCAGTCTTTCAAGTTACACATTCCTCCTTACTTCTTCTCTGGTTTTCAGTCCTCTCTTGCTGCTAGCCCCCTCCAAGTCAGCATTCCAGTATCACTTAGTACACTCATACCTGATTCAGTCCTGATCCCCCCGCAAGCACAATAACCCATCAAATAGACATACCAAAACACAAGACATGTCCTTAGAATTGAGCAAGGCGGGTGATCAAACAAATGATTTGCATAAGAACTCCATGCAGGTTAGAAACAATCTAGTGAGAACTTAGAAAGCACCCCTCCCTCCAAACCAACCAACCAACCAACCAACCAACCAACCAACCAACCAACCACATTGCAAAAGGCCATTGCTGAAGGAAAATAATTGAAAAATGTCCTAGCATCCTCATGATTTAGGGAATGGGTGGGTTTTCTGAGGAAAAAATTTTTTCTGAGGAAAAAATTATTTGAAATGAATGTTAATGACCGTGTCATGAGAGAGATGGGGGCATCAAATATACAATACCAGCAAAAATCAATACCTTGGAAGGGTCAATAGTTAACCATAAGGAGGGATGAATCCTGCAGTTTTGCGTTCATTTTGTTTTTAATAGGGATCAGTGGCTATTAGTCCTGATGGCAGAGAGACCATCTGAGGGCCATCTTCTGGGAGACTGGTGGGCTTCCTTGTGCAGTTGGTTGGCTATTGGGGGAACAGACTGTGGGTGAGATGGGGCAGGCGTCTGATCCAACAGGGCACTGCTTATATTCTTACGTTCCACAAGTGAATGTTTTGAATCTCAGGTTTTGCATTCTGTTTATTGTTAATTTTAATAAGCTTTTATCAGAAAACAGAAGAAATTGATTTTCATTAATTTTCCTGAGGCAAATTTTAATAGGTGTAACTAATTCTCTTTATAGAGCAGACCATGATAACACAGGCTGTGGTGTAACTGCTAAAAAGGAAAGTGGGTTGGTCAACCTAATTCAACATCTCAAGCCTGGTTGAATTCACAGAGATTCAAATACAGATTTTCAGAACCAAGTGTTCACAACTTTCTCTAGGATGGTTCAATCGGCCAGTGTTGCTTTCTTTCATGTTCAAATGTGTTGAATCTCAAGTCCTTCCTGCTTGGTCTATGAATAAATTCACAAATTATGATAAGTTCTTACACAAAAGGAAATCAGTGAAATTTTCATTCTGCCTTACCACTGAGGAACAGTCCTAACTCCAGCTGGTTGAGATAGCCAGTGATCTCAGGGGACTCTTCACCCTATTGGCCATAGGCAAACTTTATCCCCATCATGAAAAAAAAAAAATCAGCTTAGCTGAGTTATTATTATACATTTTATCATGAGATCTCTGGATATCTCTGATGTAACCAGTTGGTAATGTTCAACAGGTCCTCCCCCTCCCCCGCCGCCTCCTTGAGTAATGAGCATCAAGAACTTTCTGTGATGCTGATTTCTGAACAACATGTTTGTCTCCGTTCATTTTCTAGCTTTCTCCAGTTTTACTGAAAAGAACATATATCCCTAAGGATCTCATTTTACAGTCTGCATACTTTCACCATATTTAGTATAGCTCGGACAGTTACCTCGAACATTTTGGAAACGTGAGTCTTCTAGAAAGGAGAAAAATCTGTTCCATCTTAGCAGTACGGCTTGATTGTATTCCCTCTCTTGGTTAGTTAATGTCATGTTCTTTCCTTCCATTTGTTCTCTTATGTTGTGTCATGCATGCATTCTTCATCAGGAGGGTTTTTCTCTCTCCCAAGGTCTGAGTCAGTTGTCAATTCATGACACTTAATGTGGGAGTCCAGGACATTTAATCTAGAGTGAAGGATCTTACTGAGTTTATTTCATTCCATGTATATTTTCTCTGGCAACAGATCTATGCTCTTCCTTCTTACTCACAGCAACTAACCAGCTGGAGAGAAGGCATCACTGTCCTTGCTGTGAGCAATTTCACTCTTGTACTGAGCTATTTTTATTATGCAGTTTCTGATGGTTTGCTCACAGCTGTAGTTCTCCACCTGCTGTAGCCAGTCAACATACCGAGATGTTGCTACAAATGCATGTGTACATGTACACGTACACACACACACACAGAAGACTTCCAAAACCAGAGGCGTCCATGGGTGTATTTATGCGTGTGTATGTGTCAAAAAATCAAGATGGCATCTGTGATTGCTTGATTGAAGCCCTGATGCTTTTTCTAAATCTGTCACATGCAGAAAAGGGGCAGGGCTTCAATTGCATAATCACAGATGTCATCTTAATTTTTTTTTTTTTTTTTTACCTCTGGCCAAATACACAGAGCAGAAGCCTGATTAAACATGAATCAAGCCAGGTAAGGACTGTTAGAAGACCTGAAGGACCAGGTTGGGGACAGATCCTCCTGGAGAAAATCTACTTATGTGGTTGTTAAGAGTCAATGTTGACTTGATGGGACATAAACAATCAATCAAACAAACTGTCTAGCAGATACTTCTGCAAAACAGACTAAACTTTGTGAGTATTAATCTTGGATAAGCAATTTGCAGCTTAGCATGTCGCATGAAGACAACCCTTTTAGTTAGTTTATGGTTCAATGTGTATGTTGTAGGCTCAGAAAATGGGCTGTTTCAGGAGCCAGCTGAAGCATGTCGTATGAATGCAACAATTACTGTTCCTGGGAATGGGTGTCCATGGATGGCAGGATGGCATGGGGAACAAGCCATGAAACAGGCATCATGACGCAAATACCACAACTTATATATTCATATCAGATATTGGGGCACAAGTACAGAAGGACAGCATTTGGATCATGATATCACTGTGCATCTTGCCATTTTTGTGTTATTGTAGCTTTCTGCAGATGTCGCTGTTCCCAGGTTGGTCTTTTTGGCCACTTGCAACTCTATAGCTAAAAGGGAGAATGGATATTATGTCTCTCTCTCTCTCTCTCTCTCTCTCTCTCTCTCTCATTCTCTCTCATTCTCTCTCTGTCTCTCTGTCTCTCTCTCTCTCTCTCTCTCTCACACACACACACACACTTTATCTCTCCTGATAATAAACATTAGTGGTTGTGGAGCCATGACCAAGTGCATTGTATATATTGGTGCAAGACTTACAGAACCAGTAAAGTTTGGGATGGGCATTTGCAACCCAACCCATAATACTCCAACATGCTGTAATTCTTTAATGTTGCCTTAACAATGACACAGCAATTTCCCAAAAATTTCTCAAGGATTTCCAAAACCTAGTATGGTCTTTTATCTAAATGTATATGATGAATTAATCTTAACAGAGGAAAAGATATGCTACAATTGATATCTGAAAGAAACCTCCATGAATTTCCCTTATTTTTTTTTCTCAGTGTTACGGCAACTAGTAAAGCATTTTATTAGAGCAAATAATATTAGTTGCCCTGCCAAAGAAGAGAAGAATGCCCATGTTTATTAACTGTGGAGGAACAGGGAGATGGCCTTGAAACAAATATTCAGAAGCCATTATGTAAACAAAGAGGGCAAAAACATTCCTTAAATCCTGGGAAATAAGATAGTATTTGGAAGACACTTGGACAGCCTCCTCTATGATTCACTGGGATACAAGAGGGAGGGGAAGAGAAGCACAATCAGACTTGCAAGATTCTATTACTATAGCCTATCTCAATAAAGTATAATGCTGGTTTTCCTGTGGAGTCTGTTTCCTGATCTAGTCTACCTCAAATGGCTGAGATTGACTTTTGACTGCTGGTGAGTCGTCCATTGATGCATGGTCAGCAAGCAACACTTACACAATTCTCTTCCCATCTCCAATGCCTCCCAACTTCAGCTGACAAGGATTAGAATTCTTTTTCTGTCTCAATCGATTCTACTAAAACTCAGGATCATCAAGTTGGAAGGTTTTTTATTAATTATTCAAATGTATCTAGCTGCCCATCTCATATATATAGGACTCTAGGCAGCTTACAAACAATTAAAACAAATTTAAAAAAAACAACAAAGAACAATACAACAATTTAAGAACAAGGAAAAAAAACAGGTTGGTTCCTCTTTCGAATTGCTTTACTTTTAGAAAGGTGTTTTCCCCCTAATATTCAACTGGAAACAGCTGTCTTATAATTTATTATCAACACATATTATTTTGTGTCCTGTACCATGAAACAATGGTGAACATCTACTTCAAGAGTGTTATCATAGCCCTTGGATTTTTTGTCGTATGTTGTTACAGATATAAGTTGTGTCCTCAAATAAAAAACTACGTATGTGAGTGCATGTATCAGTCAATACAGAAGGAACACTAGGGCTATCTAGATTTGCCAATGGCAGCATGCAGAGAAGTCACCCTCTTGAGTCACCACAATTTTGTGAAGTAGGTTAGGCACAGAGAGGATAACTGGCCAAACTGAGTGGGCTCCAGGGTCAGAATTTGGCTTTCTGCAGTCAAATTCTAGTCCAATACTTTAATTACTATAATGAAATAGCTCTTCAGGGTCAGAATTTGGCTTTCTGCAGTTCCTAATCCAATACTTTAACCACTACACTAATATAGGTCTTCAGACATCTCTGACTCAAACTGATTCATCATCAGGCTAGCATTCACTGTCACATCAAGCAGCAACAAGGGTAGTCATCACTACGTCACAGCTTCATGGCACTGGGTTTTCTGAAAGGAGCAGCATCTGAAAGCCCCCTTAGTATCACTCTACAGCTTTTGACAAAGATGATTAGAGTTCAGGTAGTAACAACTGATTTAAATAACTGCACATGCTGAATTTGGCTGGTGCCCATGGACAATGATTTCATTAAGAGTGTGCAGATTCATCAGTTCAAGAACAGAACACTGGAGGATTCTATTCCCTGCAGACCATGCCAAACCTCTTTCCAGAACCTGTCATTCTTGAGATGGCTTTATCCAGACATCCTGTCCTGAACACCATGAATTGGAAGCAGTTGGAGAATTTACTTCCAGAATCTGCCAAACAACCCTTGGGATGACATCTTTCAGAAGGTTCAGCATAGTCCTGAGGGAAATGGAACATTGCCCATTCCTTCAAAGAACATTTTCTTATTTCATCATAAACAGGATGGAAAGAAGAATTTTTTTTTTTAAAAAAAGTCAGAAGTGGGCAAAAAAAAAAAAAGCTAATTGTTTCATCCATCTTTGATCCTGGTTTCCTCCCATTCCCGTGCACATTCTTTCTACATGATTTTGGAGATCTGGGCTTGGATATAGCGTGTAAAATAAATCTTTCAACTGCTACCAGTCAAGTTTTACCATCCAACTGAGATTTGAAGAATGAGAGAAAATGCTACACCAGATACTGACAAATAACTATAAATGAATTTTCTCCAGGGGGAGATCCTGCCCTTAATAGCCTTTAGCTAAATGTAACTTCACATGCCTTTTTGCTCTGAGGTTAAAAGGACTCCATTAATAACTTGGATTAAGAACCTGCAAATGTTCATTTAAGACAAAACAAGTATGCCAAAATGAAGTCATCTTCTCAATCAGTGTTCAATTTGGGCTTGGTAATAGGCAAATAATAGCAAAATGCAAAGGAACCGGAAACATAATTGAGGAAATGGCTTTTGTCTAGATTGCACACTGGATTCCTTCCAGTGACCTGATTCATCTACATGTGCACAGGTTTTCTGATTTGGAGGAATAATTGAGGTTTTGTTCCAGCTTAGAAGTCATGTACTATTTATTTATTTATTTATTTATTTATTTATTTTATCTATCAATCAATCAATCAATCAATCAATCAATCAATCACATTTATATGGCCACCCATCTCACAAAAAGTGACTCTGGGCAGTGTACAACAACCAAATAAAACAACAAATACATTAAAAAATCATTATAAAAATATAAAAAGTCATTATTAAAAATGAAAATACTATTACAAAATTTAAATATACAAACCACATGACGAAAGAAAAAAGATCAACCATAGTGAAGCCATCTAAGAGTGTCTCTGGTTCCCTGGGATCCCCAAGCCTAGTGACATAACCAGGTCTTGAGGGACTTCTGGAATGATAGCAAGAATGGAGCTAACCTGACTTCAGAGGGGAGAATGTTCCATAAGGCAGGTGCCATGGCAGGGAAGGCCTGCCTCCTGAGGCCCACCAAATGTAGGTCTCCAGCAGATGGTCCCTGCAACAAGCCTTCTCTGCCAGATGTAATGAGATGGGCTGATGTAATTGGGGAGAGGCTGGATAACCCAGCCCCATGCTACAAAGGGCTTTAAAGGTTAAAACCAGAACCTCGAATTGGACCTAGAAGGAAACTGGCAATCAATGCAGCTTGCGGAGCAGAGGTGTAATATATGCTCTTCTACTATAGACTCTGACCGAAGAACAGACAATTTTATTTATTCTCAAAAGTTATGATGATGGTATTTCACATATTCTGAATGATAGAACACTTTTAACGAGAGGCTGAATAAACAAATGAGCATGGGAACAAAATGTATTCCAGAAATAACTTACAAGGTGAAAGGCATGTTTGGACATATGAAAGAATGACAGTCAGCTGCCGTAGATTAGTCAATCTGCATAACTTGCCGCTGGCTGGCATTACCTTAAGTTTAATAACACTTTCTGACAAGCATTAGCACTGAGAAAAAAGCAAGAAGCAAAATGCTGCTCACAGGAGCCTCAAGAGATGAGTCATCTGAAGAAGAACTCGGATTTACAATAGGTATGAGTAGTTCTATCTGTGGAAAACTTGTAAGAAACCTAGTATGCTAACATTCTTGCATGTACAAAATATGGGTCTGCAATACATATACATAAATTGTAAGAACCTAGTACATGTTTTGTGAACAACATTATTCATTGTATAGATCAGGAGTTTGATATTAAGTCTGAATAGAAAGGCCTTGCTGAGCTACTGCAGCTAGATTTTTATTCAAGGGATAGCAAAATGTAGAATTGGTTTGCTTAGTTATAATGTTTTAAAATACATTTTCTTTTTATTCAGTCCCAAACACTTACAGAAATCAGCAAAGTGAAGTTGTGTATGACGAAATAGATCATGTAAAACCACAACAGTGCAGAACCAAAATTAGACATTGTCACAAAGGGAGGATAGAGAGCAATTTTAGGGAAATGGGATCTTTATCAATCTGTGTGAAGGCCCAGCAGTGATGAATAATTATTAGCATTGTTCAGTTAATAATACTTTGTTGGCTTAGAACAGCAGTCATGACTTGACACTCGGACAGGGATGTACATGGTCTTAATTTGGTATATTGCCTGGTAAGACAGATTTTTGGAGTTTGGGGAGATTTTGGATAAGAGAGATTTCTTTGGGTTTTGGGTTTAAGAAACAATTTGGGGGAGAGAGATTTAATGTTTTGTGTTTGTAAGGATCAAGAGATGTATTTGGTTGCTTATGAGTTTTGCTTAAGAGTCCCATTGTTTGAGTTGGGCAGCCTTATAAATCTCAAAAACAAAATAAAAAATGGATAAATAAACTAAGCATAATTCATAGGATTGGCTATATGTGCCTTCCTATTTAAGGGTTCATATTAACAAATATCTATTTTTATTCAAACTGTATTTCTGCTATTTCATATAGAAGTCAGGTGCATCATAGCCTCCCAAATTCCATGCACTCTAACCTATAGGTTGGTATCGTGGGAGGCAACGTAGGTTTTTCCTTCTGTAACTTTTTTGCCCATGAGGTTGTTCCAACAGTCAACATATGTATGATTAAACTGAACGTACTCTTGAAGTTAAACTCTAATTTGTATCATAAAAAACTACTTCATCATGATAACGCTTATTACAAACTCTATTATTAGCTGTAGTACATAGTGACTCATCCAGAAGGTGTGCTATGATCTAAAGAGTCTAGAACAGGCTGACATCTATTTAAATGGTTGACACCATCTTTTTCTAAGATTAGTTCCAGTGGATTTGCTTCCAAACTTCTGTGCATTCATCAATTTACAAGTGCTATAGCTCATGAATTTCTCTGGCTGAAACAAAAGCTAGATAACCTTCTCCTGCCCCACCATCATGTGTCTGCCCTGAATGTTAATAGTTGTGCTGTAACAATTCATTCTTTATACCAAAAAGATATGGCTGAACTTTAGGGCATAGTTAGATGATCTTCATCACCCATGTTGTCCCTCCTATGAAATTAAGTAAAAAAACTCTGCCTGACATGTGCCTGTTTCTGCTTATGCATAGGTCTATTTCTTCTGTTTCTGTTTAGTTTTTATTTTTTTTTAAGTGTACACATTTATGTAACTTTGATTTTTTGGGGCAAAAAGCTCATTTTGAAAGATATCTTGATATGTCGCTTCAGCCAAAATCTATATCAGAATATTAAGAGAAGGTGAAAGTTTATTGAGTAAGTTTTTATCTTTCCATTAGTCAGTATCAGCCTTTAGAGGAAGGAATACAAATTCTTTTCTTTTGAAATGAACAGTTTAATGTACTGGATGATCCAGGGCAAATTGAAATATAATGTGAAATCAGTAAGACTCAAATACACAGATAGGCTTTTACATTCTACTGATTTCAACGGAACCTATTCACTTTCAATATAATGTTTACTGTTCTCAGAAGCAGTAACATTTTGGTATTGTGTTCAGACCAGATGTGACAAATTGGTGACCATTGGACAGCAATTTGATACAGCTCCTCCATTCGGTTCATGCAATTCATTCCCTTTATATCAGAGAAAGCAAAATAAAGAAGGAATTTTTTAGCATCCATCTTTTCTTATTCTTGTTCTGTGTCCTGGAGCTCATGTGCTCTGATCCACCCATAGAGCAGAATATGGGTGCAGAATGGACTGTAACACTTCAGGCAGAAAGTAGATTACAACCCCGAATTGTATGTGCCCAGGTGTATGTCTGTGTAAAAGTCCCTGCAAGTAGAAAATTGAGACATGGCAATGAGAGATACTGGCCCAACTTATTTTTCTGCTACACTAGTTTTCTACTTGTGATGTATAGTCCAAAGCAGTTTAGCCCATTCTAAATTTTGGGAACCAGTTCTCTTGTTCTCATGTTCTGCTGCAATACAATCCAGATCTAAGCTCTCCTATTGCAAAACAGAGGAAAGACTGCCTTTGCTGAGGTTGGTTGAGAATGAAAAGGGAACTTCTTCTCCTGTAGATCAGCGTAAGAGTAATGTTAGGAATTTTGGTTTAATCTCTTAAACAGGAGGGTCCACAGCAAAGTGGGACAAGTTGTGGCAAACCCTGTCCCATGGTGACATATCTGCACATAGCTACATGCGTGCGTTATGATGCCACTGCGGCTGGGGTCTGTGTAGTGGTAGCGATGTCACTGCATACTGGATTAACGGTAATTACATTGAACCTTATGGGAAAATTTGCTTCGGGCTGCGACCAATTCGGGCTGCGACCAGAGTCACGGAACGAATTAAGTTTGTAACCCGAGGTACCACTGTATTCCAATGCACCGATGTTGCTACTTTGTCATGCTGTTGTTTGTAGTCAGTCTGCGCGATCTTCTTGCAGCAGCTGACTAGGTGGCCCACTGTTTCTTCAACTTCTTTGCAGAGGCGGCATTTGCTGTCTGTTGCTGTCTTCTTCTTCTTCTTCTTCTTCTTCTTCTTCTTCTTCTTCTTCTTCTTCTTCTTCTTCTTCTTCTTCTTCTTCTTCTTCTTCTTCTTCTTCTTCTTCTTCTTCTTCTTCTTCTTCCAAAAAGTCACTCAGAATGGCTTGCACATATTCAATTACAATGAACAGTCCTTGCCAGCAAGGTTTCAATCAAAAGACATTTTATCTGTTTGTTTTTCAGTGCACTTTCATATCATAGAAATTTTCTTGGTGATAAGACAACCAGTTAAAAGAAATTTGTTTAACAAAACAATATTAAAACCCATAGAGAGGACAGTGTATAATGCACAAGGAAAAAAGGGAGGGGAAGGAAAGGGGAGAAGCAAGTTCCCGCACCAATTCTTAAAGATGAAAAACAGTTGTTAAATAATAGTCAGGTGGACACAATCTTCACAAAAGAGCAACTGGTAATCTGTGCAGTGGTGGTGTCCAAGCATCCCCTCTCACTCCTCCTTTTTCCCCTTGTGTCCACACACACGCACACGCACACATACACACCAGAAGTGGGTAGACAAGCACAATAATTCCTGCACATCACCTTCTCTGGCCCAACATTCATCAGAAATGCTGGAGTTGGGGAGGAGTTAAGCGGAAGTTCAAATCACGTGGCTGGTCTTGGCCATCTCCCGTGCATGGGATACCAGCTGTTCTTCTGTACAATTCACTCTTGCCTTCATCTGTGCACAGAAACACAGTAATAAAAAAAGAAAATAAAAGCTGTGTTCTATGCCAAATGTGCAGATATCAGTACTGTATCAGGCCACGTGTCCGTTTCTGTGTATGTTTTAAATAAAGCCAAATGGAAGTCAAACATAGGAAATTGCTTGGTTATTTCCTCAACTGTCTATTAAGGATTATATTTGTTAGTGTCTCAATAGTGACATCAGAACTAAAGTGTCATCATGGAGAAAGACAGTATTAACTGTTAATTGAGGAAATGGTCCCTCCTGATCATGTTTTTGATGGGCAGGCAGTGTTTTTGTTTTCTGGAAGAGAAAAGTAAGAGGAGGGAATTAAGGTTTAATAAAAACACTTACCCAGAGTGGAGAAGTCTGTTTTTCTTTTCCAAAATGGCAGTAGAGAAAATACTTATAAAGAAAAAAAAATCCACATTTTAAGAACCAGCTTAAATATATAGAAACACACACACTTACTCACACACGCACATACCCTTTTTGTCCCACCCCCCCCCCAATATTTTCCAGCATTAAAACAGACTTTTTATACAGTTTATTTTATACAGTTAAGAAAAACTTGTAGACTCGATGTGTCTTCAAATGCCGCCTCTGCAAAGAAGACAGCACAATTTTTATTTTGTGAGAAGACACATAGTTTACAGCTTTGCTGGATTTTTGTGGATGATAATAGAGAAAATGATACATTGAGTTTTTCTTCCATGTGAACAAGAGAAAGAATCACAGTTGCAGTTACCTCCTGCTTCCATAGCTGTTGACTCTTATTTTGCTCTGTAAAATCATAAAGAACTGAAAACAATTATCTTTCAAGGGACAAGCTGAATGGCTCTCTGTTGGATGTTTTGTTCAAAGGGTTGCCTGCTCAAAGGCTGGTTTTTAAGATCAAAATGGGGGTCAGAGCCTTGACTTTGCACGTCATCATTCAGCCCCACCACTACCATCTTCTCTACTAGAATAATATGCATTTTATTTGTATTTTAATTATAGTGTATGGATGCTTATATAGAAATTCAGGCACATCCTCCTGCATTGTCCTTGTTTGGACAATAGTTAACCCTCCAATCATAGACCTTTAGTTTCTAAATAGCTGAGTACTAGCCATCAGTCTTCCATTAAATAATTGGAGTTCTGCCTCTCTATTGTGTCCTAATTTAGGACACTGATTTTGACTCCTGAAATTAATGTATGTATATATGTATGTGCCTCTCTCTCTCTCTCTCTCCTATCTATCTATCTATCTATCTATCTATCTATCTATCTATCTATCTATCTATCTATCTATCTATGTGAATTGGTACATTTAGTTGTTGGTACACTGCAATATAAGAAATATTGAAGTAGCTATTAAACTTCCTGTTTCTGGTGTGTCTTGCTGGTAAGAGAAGGCACATGAAAGTGAATGGGCTGTAAACAATAGTTCCTACTAATGCAGGATTCTCTAGAATTCTTTAGAAATCTTACAAAAGACTATTGGAATCTGTCAGGAAGAAAATATCTCATTGGGTTACGCCTTTTACTGTTCATATTAATAGAGCAATATTCCGGTCTGCTGGGGACTTTTAGTCTTTTTTTAAAAAAAAGACTAAAAAAGACGATAGAAAGTCTGTATCCATTATCTACTTAGTTTTCCTTGCTTTACAGAGCTTTCGAAATACTGTGAAAGAGACTCGGAGTCCCTTCAGTTGCTTGTCTATTGTGCATTAACCAGGTGGAAATGAAGATATGCTTGTCTGGATTTAATTCCCTTCTTTCACTTTGGCCATAGTGATGGGAAGGTGTCCCACCTGGACTATAGTCAACATACCTCCTGGTTAGTGGGTTCCCCTGCTTCTTTCCCTCTCCCACCCAGGCCAGGAAAACAAGGGCCAATTGCATTACTTTTGCAGGTATAGCTTTGGAGGACTGGTGAAAAAGAAAACAGTGATGCAGAACAGCAAGCCACAGGCAGAGTTTGCCTTCCAAGAAGGCTGGGGGTGGGCTGAGGATGGTAGGCAGCCTGACCTTGTTCTGGGCAAGCAGGAAGGATGGGCCAGCCCTTAGAAGGGAATGTGCCTGAGAAGACTGGATGTGTGCCAAAGGGGCAGCATAAATAGGTGTGTAAAGTGGGAAGGAGAGGCTGAGCGTGGAGGTGGGCCAGAAGGAGGAACGGCCCACAGTTTGGCTAAGTGGGAAAAAGACCAAATGGCCATTGGAGATAGCAAAAGGGGAGAAAATGAGCAGTGAGTGGGTGGGAGGGAGAGACTGACATTTTGGAAGCATCTCTCACAAACAAGTTTGTTTGTTTTCATGCAGATAGTTCCTTTTCAACTAATAAAGGAAGGATGATAGGAGACTCCATCCGATGTAACAATTCTGTGTTAATAAAGTCTGTTTTGATGGTACTTACAAATCTATCCCTGTAGAGATTCACACTAAATTTCTTTTGCATTCTGACAGATTCCTCATTAAAAACAAAACAAAACGAAAAACATTCTGCTTGTTTTATGTTTTCTCCCCAAACACAGAATAAAGGATGGGGACAAAAATTTAATCAGCTGAAAAAAAGACAGACATAAACTGTATTTGTTATCATGGGAATCAGCTGTAAACCCATATTAACAAATGTTCTTCCCTTAACTTGCATCATAGTGTAAAATGACTTCTATACTTGTCCTTATTGGCTCTGCCCCAATTTAGAGCAAAGTTATGCTTCCTTAAATTATCTGGAAAGAAGTGTCTGATTAGAAGGTCATAAATAAATGACTGATGCAATGTGACAGTAAGTGTGATAATACTGGGCTAGAGATCACAAGGTTTGGGTGAGCCACAAACTAAGTTAATATAAGACTATAATCAGAAAATAAGCCTAAAATGGTATTGGCTAGTGAGTAATGAGGCAACTCTCATTATGACAATGGCCCCCTAAACACCTCTGCAATAGAAAATAGAAGAAAAGCTGCATTTTCTGCTTTCTTCTAAGTAATCACCTTCAGCCATGGCCACAATAAATGCTACATTTAATTAGGACCACATCCTAATAAAGCTACAACATCAAGTTCTCATCAAAAAGGGATGAACAATCAGCCCCCAGCCAAAACCCTATGCAAGAACATTTTAAATCTCTTTGAGTATGATTTTTTTTTTCCTACGATAAGAGGAGATTTAATGTTTTGTACTTTGAAATATCTCTGCCTTTTAACATCTTCTGCTGGAGAAGCAGGAATGCCATCATTTATTTATTTGTGGAAAAAAAATATACCACCTAATTTGCGATTCAAAGTGGTTAATAATTCCAAAGCAGGAAGAGCAGAAGATGTTCTGTCAGAAGAGCCTGACAAAAGTATAACTCATACTCAAATAATAAAACCTGTCCATGAAGCAACCCTATCACCATTAGTATCCCTATGCTCTGTGTAACAAAACAGTCAAGAGGTTTCTGAAAGATGAGTAGGTTTCAGGCTTCATGTACTGCAGGCAGGAAATGTTCCAAGCCATGGGGCAGCTACTGAGAAGGACTATCATTGGCCCCTCAGCCTCTTCAGTTCATGTAGGGTGGGAGCCCTCAAGCCACTTCTGGATTGCACATACAGTCAAGTTAAGCCTTCCTGGGAAACACTGTCTTGCAGGTGGCCACAAACTGGTAGCCAAAACAGTGACTAAAGCATAGCTAAATGTGCTACTTTCAGTTAATAGTCGACCCACTACATTGTGAACCAACAGAAGCTTCTGAACCATTTTCAAAGGCAGCTGCATGGAGCGTGCATTGAAGTAATTTAAGCATGGTGATGAAGACATGGATGATTGACATCAAGTTCAAAAACGCTCACAGTTGGTGTACCAGCTTCAGTTGAGCAAAGGCCCAGATCATGCCATCCATCTCCTGCTCTGGACAAGAGCCATGTCCAGGAGGAACTGCAAATCACATATTGCTCCATCAGGGGAGAGCTACCCCATTCAGAACCAACATTAGAGCTGGGGTGAAACCAGACCAATTACCAACAAACAACACCTCCATGTTGAATGAACTTTGAGCTTGCTTTGACCTATCCAGTCCCTCACACCCTCCAGATACCTATTCAACTTCAGGTATTATTCTCATTTTGGAAGAAGCATTTACATAGTCCTACTCAGAACTGGACTGAAAAATGTTGCTCCTTTTTTTTTTTCATTATCATTTAACTTGTGAAAAAGATTTTATTTCAAAGGAGGAAAGAATGTTAGTGAAATTCTTATGGTTGGAAGATGGTACTCTTATATTTATTTATTATGAGGTGAATGTCCTGTCTTTCATCATATAGTAATTTTTTGGCAGCAGCTGCAGTGCAGTCTCAGAGAAAGACTTAATAAGGAAACTCTGAAATACCTCTGAACATTTTCAGCTGTGTTGCCCTTCTCACCACTAAGGAAGATCCTTCAAGAAATCATTGGAGAATTTTTCCTTCCACTGAAGAGAGGGGGATCATCTATTCAATTTCTCTCTTCACAAAATTGGTGGAAAAACTTAGAATTCCATTTGTGGCCAGCTCTTCTTCAGACAGAATGAATTAATTGGATCTTTTGAATTATTTTAATAAAGCCTTTTATTATAATGTTTTGCTGGTTTCTGTTTCTAAACATGGGATATTATGTTAACGTTTTGTTCATGTTATATTTAAGTAATGTATTCACATTTTATTGTCTTGTGAACTGCTTTCAGTACCATTCTGTCATGGAAAGGCAGGGTACAAATTCGATAAATAAAATAAAATACTAAAACAAATATCTCTAAAAGCCTTCATGCAGAGAACAAACTCAATTTCTCTATGTGAATTTTGTTACACAAACTGGCACAATTCATCATGAAATCAGCTAACCATGAAAGTGTAGGAACCTCAAAGTTTGAAAAAAAATATATGGGAATCTTTAGGTAAGAATAAAATTCAAAGAAAGAAACTCTCACAAAAAAAAGCTGTGGCCATAGAATGCTGATTGCTGCAAAAAAAAAAAGAAAGAAAGAGGGGAAAAGGAAAGAAAAAGAAAAAAAGAAGGAGGAAGGGAAGGGAAGGGAAGGGAAGGGAAGGGAAGGGAAGGGAAGGGAAGGGAAGGGAAGGGAAGGGAAGGGAGTATTCTAGGAAAGGGCAATATCTTTTTTTTTTTTAATCTATCCCATTTATTTAAAAAATCTATTTGCAGATAAATACCTGTCATAGAGGGAGAGCCAGTTTGGCATAGAGGTTAAGGCATCAGGCTGGAAACTGGGAGACTGTGAGTTCCTGTCCCACCTGGTACACGAAGCCCACTGGGTGACCTTGGGCCAGTCACTCTCTCTCAGCCCTGGGAAGGAGGCAATGGCAAACCACTTCCAAAATCTTTCCAAGAAAACTTCAGGGACTAGTCAAAAAGTTGACTCAGCCCCAAAAAACCAAAAACAAAACAAAACAAAAAAACCAGAACATCGAAAGTCTCTTCAAAAATATTCAGTGGATGAAGATAATACTTTATTAGTCTCCCCTGGGGGCGGGGGGGGGGAAGCATTGTCACATGTTAAATGAATGCTAGACAGAACCTTAAAGGTCACTGTGGCAGAGGCGGTTCATAAGTGAAGTCCTGGAATGAAGAGGGAGCCAAGGGCAGCGCTGCTTCCAAGGATACCCCCTTGGGTATAGTAAAACTTTTATTTATTCTTTATTTCCAGTAATAACTCTGGATTCCATGGCATTCTTTTTTTTAACTTTAATTTTATTTTCAACACAATGAAAAAAGTATAGAAGCAGAATTCATATATCCTTATTTAATTTAGTTATCTAGGATCCTGGAACTGGGTCCATAGGTCTAAGCCAGATAAGGTAAAGATTTATTTATTTATTTATTTATTTATTTATTTATCCAATTTGTCACCACCCATCTGGTGAAACGAATCTGGGCGGTTTACAACAAGATAAAAATTCATTAAAATACAACATAAAAACAACCATAAAAAATGAATAAGTTCCAAGAAAATAGAAAATTGGCAAGTAATTCCAGGGAGCATCATCAGGGGGTTAACCACCCCCATGGACGGGTGGAGCCCATATCGCCTCATGCACACTGGCAGAGCCAGGTCTTTAAACCTTGCTGGAAAATCGGGAGGGTAGGGGCCTGCCGCATCTCTGGGGGGAGAATCTTCCAAAGGGGAGGGGCAAGAGCAGAGAAGGCTCTCTTCCTGGGCCCCACCAGCCAACATTCCCTTGCTGACGGGATCTGCAACATGCCCTCTCTGCCTGACTGGGTGGGACAGGTTGGTGTAATGGGGATGAGATGGTCCCTCAGGTAACCTGGACCCATGCCATGTAGGGCTTTAAAGGTAATAACCAAAACCTTGAATTGGACCCAGAAGCAAGCTCCTGCAGTAAAGGTGTTACATGTGCCATCCTAGGGGCACTTAATACCACCTGCGTGGCTGCATTTTGAACCAGCTATACCTTCTGGATACTCTTCAAAGATAGCCCACATGCAATAGTCTAACTGAGAGATGACCAGGCCATGAGTGATCATAATAGTGATGTCTTTTCATCATCAATAGAGATGTCTTTTTTGAGTCCGCTTTTCGATTAAAGCAGTTTTCCAGCTGCCACTATCATGGCCGCTACATAGAAGTATTCAAATCCTTTCCTGTTTTCCAAAATCTTACCACTACCTATCTTGCTTTAAAAAAATCCAGAAAGGGTAAGGAGAATCCTGGTTGGCTTAAAGGAGCAACAACAACACAAGCTTGCCTTCTGGCCGATGGGTGCTTTGTGAATCACTGCACTCACCAAAACACCTATTTTGGGAATAGTAACGTTCATGTAGTGGCAACTATTTTGTTTAAGCAACTCTGACCTGTTCTTAAATTTCCCAGTGTGGCCTCTGGCCCCAGAGTTTAGACCTTCAGTGACAGCAGCATTTGCAGGGTTAAAATCTGCAAGATGACGGGCACAGCATTATGATCCAAATCCCACCTTTTTTATACTCACATACAAAAGGGAGTGGAGATGGGATCATGAGGCAGATTTTGACCCCTCTCCCTGGAGACCTCCTTGCTCTGTGATAGCCACTGGTAATGCTCTTTGTGGGTTATTGTCCTACTCTGTTGATACCGAAGGAGGAAGCAATTCCACTCCGCTTTCTTGGTGCAAAATTCACATCATTGTTTTACTTGTATGTGGAAAACATCCTGGAAGAAAATTCACCTGTTCCTGGCAGGCATTAGCCCAGATCAATGAGACAGTTTTTCCCACTCATCCCTTAGATCAGTGTTTCTCAACCTTGGCAACTTTAAGATGTGTGGACTTCAACTCCCAGAATGGCTGGCTGGGGAATTCTGGGAGTTGAAGTCCACACATCTTAAAGTTCTGAGGCTGAAAAACACTGCCTTAGATAATGCTTTTTTGGGCCTTCTTTGTTGAGGTCCACCACACATGCGAAAACTCTGCTTTTGCAATTGGAGACTTCTTTGACACTAACGGCTTGCAAAGCTGTGGTGGATCATCAACAATTCCAATCTCTGGGTTCCCCAGAGAATTACATTTTTAGCTCCTCTGCCTGGCAGCCAAAAGCAAGTCTTCGCATACATCTTATTCTCTCTCTCTGTCTTCCAATGGAGCGATTATTCTTTATCGTCCTCTGTCTCCCGGAAAGCAGCATGATCACGCCAGAAGACAAGTGGGGTGGGTTTACCACCTCCCCCCACCCGCCCTTGTAATAGCTTGTAACAGCTTGTCAGACCAATAAATGAGGGGCCTCAAGGTGTTTCAATGTTGTGTCCCAAACAGCTGCTTCATTTTGGATTGCTCTTCTTCAATATAATGGAAAATTAAATACAGTTGCTTTCTAAAATGTCTTCAAATGAGGAATACACTCTAAGAGACTGGGATTCAACACAACATTGCTATTTTCCCCCCTTCTTTCAATATTGTTAATTGGGTACTAACTTCCTGTTGTCTGTTTTTGAACTTTTTTTTTTTTTAAAAGGCACCATGAACAGATTTACTTTCAACAGATTATAAATGAGATTTAAAGATCTGAGCCAATTTGTTGTCCTTCTGCTGTTCTTATTTTGCTAGTCTCATCATTGTCATCTAATTTGGCCTTGGACCTGGAAACCTTGCTTTCCCCAGCACAATTTAATGTGGATTCGCTTAGCATTCATACATGCTATATCTGTTTCAAAGCCAACAAAGTTTCACAGACTCACAGCTGTGCTGAAAAAATCCCAGGAGCTGCATTAAAGCCATTAATATTTCAGGGCATAAATGCCTTTCACTTTATCACGTGAATATCTGTGTTGTTCATTTGGCAATTTCCTTTCTTCGGGCCAGCAGCTATTCTGTCTTACTCATTCATCCAGTACTATAATACACCTGTGCAGATAACTTTAAACAAGAATACTCACACCTTGGGATTTGCTACTTATAATATTATAATTAGAGACCGGCAGCAGATCATCCCAAATAAAATCACCCACCCAGAATAGATTACAGAGGTTAATGTAAACCTAAGGGTGGAGGGAAGGAAAAATGGCTTAAGGGCATTTATTTGCATTCTTTGCCTAGTGGGAAGGCTATTTTCTAGCCATATGGAAACATAAGAAAAGTTGAGATTCCAAGCAAGGGGAATCTATATTCAGTGCCACACTGGAAAATCTCTCAAGGATGCTTACTACAAGTTATTTAGGGCAGTCTTATCATGCCACAGAATATGATTCCCCTTGCCCTGCAACTTGAGAGCAGAGGTGAATGGAGAGAAAGGAGCCAGGAGGCCTCAAATTTGCTCTGGGTCTCAAGTTCAAAGGGCTTTTGAGATTTAGAGTCTTCCTTTCCCACCAGGAAACATGAATATGTTATGTGGGCCAGTGGGAAATTTCTGTCAGACTAGTAGCCGGCCATTCATATGCCAGACAGATATCAGGTAAGAAGAGAGAATGAGAGAGAGAGAGGACATAGGAGGCATAAACCAGTATATCTCAAGGGCATTAGGATGGGGGAAAGCTGGGTGAAGGCTGGGTGTAGATAATACTGACCTACATTGGCCAGATATGTTGTTGTGATATATATAAAACACAGTTTCATATGTAATCATGCTAGCAACCTGAGGCCTTCTAGATGTTATCGCTGATGAGGCTTGCTGGGAATTTTAGTTCAGCTAGTGCAACCATATCTTGGCTGCACAAATGTGAGTTGCCACGAGATGGCAGCAAAGAGATATTATTTTAAATATTTTCTTTTGTTGCCATCTAGTGGTCATTCACCTTTCTTCAGCCCAGAGCCTAATTCAGTAATGTCAGGATGGCCTCAGGTTTTCCTCTTTTGCCTTTGTCTATATTACAACTCGGTGAAAGTAAAATAAAGTCTAAGCCAGACGGATCTCAGCTTTTCATCCTTATGCAATACCTTCAAGCAAAAATGATTTGATTTTTGGTTCTAAAAGAGGTATATGGCATTAAACTAAATGGATTATTTTTGCCACTGCCCCAAGTTAATGCTTTATTCATCTGCTTTACAAAATTATCTGTGCAACAGTTTCAAATGCTTTTATTTCTACAACAGCTGCAGGGAAGCCATTTAAATTATTATAACTAATGTCAGTGGCATTATAATACTTCAGGGCTATGATTTGTGTATTGTTCATTTGGGAGCGAGGACATCAGTAAGCAGGCATGGCACAAATGGGATTATTATTATTTTTTTAAACAGGGAATATCTGTGCAGTTGAGCAAAGAGCTAGAGAGAGAGAATTTAACAATGTGTTTATATTATATGTTCTATGGATGTTCCAAGAAAACTGCCATGTCTTCTCTTTGTTCAATGGACTTTATTCAGCCATTCCTAGCACTTAAAACATAGACCTGAATCTTGCAGTTTGATTAGTTGTTAACTCTTGATCTCTTACAGTATGTGGGAAAGTAGCTTGAGAGATTTCTCTGAAAATCACCTGTGCGTACCATCTTTTTTCATCATAATACCACACAGATAACAAACTCAAAAAAGAGACTCTGATCCAATCTGATACAAACTCACAAATTCCAAAATGAAATAGATATCCATGCATTCATCACATAGCTTAGCCATTTCATGTATTTATTGCATTTATGTCCTGCTTGTTCAGTGAGAACTCAGTGGGGCTTACACTCTGGGACTGGAATGGCAACCCTGTAAGCAGGTTAAGCTGAGAGACAGTGAATGGCTGAAAGCACCGGGTAAGATCAAAGTGAGAAGGTGAAGCTGGATCTCCATGGTCCTAAACCAGTGTCTGAAATACTACCCTATGCCAGCTGTCATCTGCTGCTGAATCAGTTGCCATGATTAGAGAGAATCCATAGGTCATTGACAGCATATGCATTGCATGAAGAAGTTCCATGACTAAAAACCCGGCATCTCCATTTTAGTCAGTGAGGAAGAGCTGCCTTCAAGACCTTGAAGAAATTTTATTTATTTATTTATTTATTTATTTATTTATTTATTTATTTATTTATTTAACTTGTCCCCGCCCATCTCCCCATTGGAAGGAGGCACTACTGCCAAACCACCTGGTAAAAGGAAGCCTTTAACACAGCGTTTTTCAAACTTGGCAACTGTAAGATGTGTGGACTTCAGTTGATGTCTACACGTCTTAAAGCTGCCAAGTTTGGAAAAACACTGCTTTAAAGGGTGCATTGGGCTTCCTACATGGAAATAATACTCATAGAAAACCTGCCATAAAAAGGAAAGTATAACAGCATAATGTTGCAAGAACTGCTGTTAGCCTTCCATTTCTGGCAGTGAGAAATCTGATGGATTTAATCAGATTTGGTCCCACAGCAAAGGACTGCAGCTTTTTGGCTCTCCGTGACTTGTTCATTCTTTGCTTGTTCAATTTACTGAGATTCCATCTCAATGAAGCTTCCAGGCAAACAGCTATTGGGTGGATTGCACAAAAGGGTCTTTCTACAAGATAGGGAGAAGATGATCAGGCTTTTGGCAAGCAAAGGTGTTCTTGCACTACTTTTACTTCTCCACAACTCCCTAAGGATCAGGGGGCTACACTGGTTTTGTAATGCTCAGAGTCATTATTTTTGATTCAGAAGAGCTTCCTTTAGCCCCAAAGACAGAAACTGGCTTGGAAATAAACTTGGATGACCTCAGTGCTTTGACCTTTTTACAGAAATAGACACCCTGGGTAACAAATTGTGACTGAAGAGAAATACGGTTCACATTTTAATGCAAACCTGCTCAATTCTGTATTTGAACCCATATATGAACCAAGATGTAATTATTGATCAAAATACACACATCTCTGAGTTTGGTAATGCAGTTCTACTTTTTAAAAAGTGGCTATACACTTGCACATGGGCTAGTGCACAAAAAAGGCATTTATCAGTGAAAATACAAAAATGTATTGTATTAAGAAAACACCAAGCAAAATGTAGAGTTGGGATAAAATTGCATGCAGAAGCCTGTGTGTTCGAAGAAAAGCCCTTATAAATACATATGTACAGTGTTTTTGCAAAACAGCTCCAGTAAATGATAGGAAAATAATGAACAATAGAAAAATATGATAAATGAAGCCCTACCCATACATTGTTCATCTGAAAGCTCAGCACAGGAGAGATAATGGCACCATTCAAGTTGCCTCTGCTCAGCCTTCTTCATGGGTGTCCACTCAGCTCCCTTCTCCCCACACTTGCCTACACCACGCATTATGCCAGTTTAGGATGATTGTTGAGGTGTTGAGTTGCAATCTGGGATTTGGGTTCAAGTCTCCATAGAACCGTGAAGCTTCACCACTGTGAAGACTCTTGATAGATAGACATTATCTCTTAGCCCAGCCTACCAACTTGGTTGTTCTTGTTGCCTAGAGCAACTACGGAAAGAGAGGGATATAAATACAAATGGAAAAAAACAAACCAGCAAAAAGTGAGTCCTAATGACTCTGGATCCTAGTAATAGCGAACTGGGATTATAAGATGAATCAATGTACATTCAAGTTGAACATGGGAACAAATATTCTTCTGTTCTTGCAGACTGGGATTAAGTATGCAAAAGGAGCAAAGGTAGGATGAAGGAGATGAAACTAATATGAAAGACAGAGCTGCTCCTTCTTCCCCGTTGATTATATAGAAAAAGAGAGCTAGTGTGGTGTAGTGGTTAAAGCATCAGGCTAGAAACTGGGAGACTGGGAGTTCTAGTCCTGCCTTAAACACAAAGCCAGCTGGCTGACCTTGGGCCAGCACTCCCCCTCAGCCCTAGGACAAAGGCAAGGACAAACCATTTCTGAAAAACCTTGCCAAGAAAACTGCAGGGACTCACCCAGTCAGTCACCAGGGGTCAACAGAGCTATTGACCAGGAAACTACATCCTCAAGTGATTCCAGTAATCAAAACCAAATCCTTTTAAGAGAGCCTTTAGCAGACACGGTTGCATCAGAATATTTATGGGAATCATTGACTGAATTTTCTTGAGAAACGGGTGCACAATCAAAACATTTATAGACACTAGCCTCAAAATGAATATGTAACACAAAGTGATATAATATTGCACAGCTGGGTTTAAATTTCTTCAGCGCCAACAACTATGACTTGGTGCGATTCTGCTAAATGCTACAAACATAACTGGGAATAATGAAAAATGCCAGTAAGTGGTGCATTTTTCAGAAGGATGCTTGGAAAAAGTCAGCCATAAACTTGTAAAAGCTGCCAATAAAAGATGTGTATTGATAAAATACTTTCAGAGCAATTCAAATGGCAGTGGAACAGAAAACAAATGCAAAAAAGGCACTGCTTGTGGAAAATCAGTTGCCTAGATAACAGCTGGACTAGAAACTACATGAAATTGTTTTGCCATGGTCAACTAATAGCTTGACATGACTGGTTTTTGTTTTTGTATCTTCGAATTCCCCGTAGCGTCAAAGAGATAACAAGCCCACCTATTCTTCATTACGATTAAACCTATTGCATGTTTTCAAATGGTTATGAACAAATACTCTAAAACTAGACGAGCCAGATATGGCTCAAACTGTTTTGCTGCCCTAGGCGAACGTTAATTGAGCTCTTTTCTTCAGCATCTTTCATATTTAAAGAAACCAACAGTTCCAAGGAGGAGAATGCAAGAACCAAAATGAACTCCCTTTGGTGCAACATCCTGGTTTTCATATAGCTAGCCAGAAACCCTGGGGAGTCCAGTATCAGATGTACATGCAGCTGAAGAACTTCTCTCAGTGATTATGCTTTTAAAGCATTGTACCTGCTTCTCTGCTGAAGCTCTTAACAAAGCGGTCCATGTAAGATCAATAACTAACAAGACGATCCCTGTCCTCATGTCTGCCTTTTAAAAACACAGCACAAAAGGAAGGAGCGAGGGAGGAAGGACAACATGCAAACTTAGGCAGCCAATTTTAAAATTACAGCGTGATGGCCAGCTTAGATGGAAACAGTTGTGAGGCAGCAAGGGCCCCAGAGATCTGGTCTCTCATGGAGACCCTAGACTGGCCCAGTTTTCCATCTTTCCAACTCAGTGACAGTTGAGGGAACAAAGTGTTGGATGAAGCTGCTAAACCAGCAGTGCTGATGGCCTGGACCTGCAGATTGTACCAAAATTAGAACTTGTTTTCCTTGGGTACTTTTTTCCAGTCACTGATATAGTTGAGAAAATGTCAAGAACTGCCAAGACCTGGTTGGAAAAGGGCACAGTTGACCTGCATCTTGGTTAAAAGGTAAGGGTGAGGGAAGTGAGGAGTTATTTTCTCCTGCATGTTGGCTTCAAAATTAGCCTGGAGCTCATTTCTCTCAACACATGATCTTATATTGCCCAAATGGATTGAGTAGCAATTATGGGGGCTAAGCAATGTTTTAACAAAGCATTTGCCCCCCCTCCCCCCCGCTCCTCAAGAGGCTTTTAGAAAGCCGTCTTCCTTAAGCTGAGCCTCTCATATAGCATGGGTAAAGTATGCTGATCTACCACGTGGGGTTATTGTAATACGCATATATTTATTCAACTATTTGTTCCAAAGCTTTATGACAAAAATGTGCTCCCTGGCTTTACTGCAAAATCAGTCTCTTAAAAATCCTATCCCCCCTCCCCCCAACACACACATGTAGAGAAAAACAGAAAGAGGAAAAACACTGAAGAATATAGCAGCCATCACAATCAGCAACCTATCAGTTAATAAAGTTTCCTTCGCTGTTCATTTAAAGACACCTAGTCCAGCCTGTCACACTGCTAGTGGTGTCTGCAGCAATCTGCAGTGACACTAACATAACACACAAGTGCCCCAGTTATATAATTGGCACCCAGACCTCTGGGGTAAGTACATTGGGACATTTGCATGAATTACATGCACTTATGTCATAATTTCACCCTGCTCCTCTTTGACTGCCTGTGCACATTGCAGTTGTGTTGGGCTACAGTTCCCATCCTCCTTTGTTAATATGGACAGTCATACTGGTTCAGGAGGGTGGGCTTAGCATCCAGCGGAGTACCTGGTTTGAGGAAAATAACGCTAAAGCGTTGTCTTGTTTCGGCTAGGCTCCCAAGGAAAATCTGTGATGAAGTAGACATTCCCAGGACCAAATGTCATACCTTAAACTTGTAAATCCTTGACTACCTACATGCAGGAGTATTGTACTCACAAAGAACTTCATTGTTAACAGGAACCATGGTTTCATCAAAAGCTTTGGCAGACCACCTCATAAGCAAGCCACATTTGTAATAATAGCTTATGGCTGATAAACTTCAAGCTTATATATCAAGAGTTTATTAAGAAAATGCAGCCATTTCAAATAATTTGTTATGCCAAAATGTCATAACTGATTTCCCTGCAATAGGCCTATAACTGGAATTATTCCTCTATCCCCCATGGATTACTGGCAATGCCCTGGTTTAATCTGTGGCCCCTGATTAAACCTCTTGGAAGTTCAACTGCTGCCAGTTTTCAACGGAAAATGAAATACAACTCTGGGAAGTTCTAAAATAGGACACCGACAGGCATAGCAGACACACACACACAGTGAAATACATTCTCCCTCCATCCCCCTGGAAACAGAATATGCATAACCTGGATCCAACATGCCCATGTTTTCATTATAATCTTGCCTTTCCACCAAATCAAATATTGCCATTTCCAATTTAATCCAATCCCTTTAGCAGTGTTGGATCCAGTAACTGATCCAATGTTTCTCAACCTTGACAACTTGAAGATGTGTGGACTTCAACTCCCAGAATTCCCCAGCCAGCATGGCTGGCTGGGGAATTCTGGGGGTTGAAGTCCACACGTCTTCAAGTTGTCAAGGTTGAGAAACATTGAACTAAACTAAAGCACTTTTGTTTAAATACCGTCAATAGATGTAATTGTTGTGAGAGCTGGTTGTCAGATTAGTACTTTGAACACCTGAAAGCAATAAATGTGAGGCACTGTTTTTTCTTATCAGGGGTGTGGCAGATAAAGTTCCAGACTCCAAAGGTTTGATAAAGGTATTTACCTCCCTCCATTTCAGTTGAATGAGCACTAACAGTTCTGATTAAATGTGATCTCTCTTTCTCTTTCTGTCACAAACACACACTTGTAATGTCATCACTACTAGTTAGGATTTTTTTTAAAAAATGCAATTAAACAAATACACTGAAAACAATGGATAAAAACCAATTAAAAAAAACAGTAATATACACAGATCCAGCCGATAATCAAACTGTTTCATGGTAATACCAAAGCAGACACAAAACATCCACATACCAGAATTGGCATATTAAATGGATATAAATCACTTATATATATCACGCACATATGAATGAATGTTTTGGGGAAAAGCTTGATATTGATGTGTCTCTAATTCTCAGGTATTTTCTTCTTAGTAATCCCCACCCCAAAAAAGTGACACAGGGGGGTCTTCAGGGTGTGGTCCAAAAAACTGCATGTAAAAAACAGGCAGAGTTTCAATCACACTGTCACAGCCACCATCTTGACTTTTCTGACACACCCTGTGGACACTCCTCTTTCTGCATGATTTTCCACATAGCCATCAGCAGTGGTTGAAGAGACTAGAAAAAAGGCCCTGGGAACCTGATCCTGGGGGTCCATAATGCCTCCCTCCTTTTCTGCAAAACTGTGCAACAGGGTATTTACCTGAACAATTACCCTGAATTCAAGATCTCCTTTCTTCTGGACAGTCTTTCCTGTCCAGGAAGACTGGAGAGTTAAAAAAAAAAAAAAAGGACAACCTTAGCTGCCTCTTATGTCATATTCTCAGCTAATTTAAGATGATCCTCTCCCTGATTTTGACAATAAATTATGGGAGGGAGGAAGTCATAGACTTCTTTCTTGATAAATTACAGTAGAACGTGATATTTGTGTCTGGCTGTTCTGGTTTCTTCCTGGTGGAATATGGCCCTTAAACTGTCTGATTGCATTGTTTGTACTAATAAACTTTGTCCTTTTTTCATTCTTTCCTTCCTCATTGCTGAGGCAATGAGAGTGATCCTATCCAGTTTTTGCCAAATCACTTCTCATGAAGTTGCCCTCAATGTACTGACTGCCGACAAAATGTTGTTGACACAACTCCTGTAGGACATCGCTGATTCTTGTATAATTTTATTTCTCTTCAACTTGGCATGAATATTTCTTTTCCAGCTGGCTGTGAAAGGCTTGTTATTAGTGTAAAGATTCACTTGCTCTCTCTGCATATTTCCATGTGTACCGCTAGAGAGGTCATCCAGAATGTGCACTTGGGAGTATAATTTGATAATTGGATGGGATGCAGATTGGAAACTGTAAAAATTCAGTTGTAATCAACTGAATTTCCTTGCAATCGACAATTCCATTCCATATGAGGGTATGGCAACTTTTCAACCCTACCTACCAGACCAGCAACTCCCAACATCTTTTTCTGCATAGGGACCACAGCATTACTACAGAAGGCTTTCCAAGAACCATCATATGTACCTATAAGCTAGGGGTTGGCAGTGAAGCACCTGTGGGGACTATAGCACACATGCTTACTCATGTGGTATCCCTGTACCTCCAAAATTAAATGAAAAATAATATAAAGAAATTAATCTTTCTTAAGGGTCAACATCTTGAGAACCTGTCAAATTTCAAAAGGTTTTTGGGGTTGCCACTAGAAATATTGCAAGATTTAGGGCAGAAACAACAAAATCCCTCAAGACCTTTTGATCATCTTGAAAGATTTTGGAGAGAGAGAGAGAGAGAGAGCGCTGGATTTCAGCTGGAGTTGTTGAAAGTATTTAAGCAGAGAAAGAGGCTGAAGGAAGTTCAGGAAGTTTCCTTAGTCAGTGGAAACTGCTTGTTTGAACTTTCTAAGAAATGCATTGGAGATGGAGGAGCATTTCCCTTTTAGTCTAGCCATTAATAGTGATGGGAATTAAGTCATTTAGGCTGTGGAATTAATGGTCTTACAGAGCCCATCTCTTTTGATGGCAATGCACGTATATATACTCTGTGTGTGTATGTATGTGTGTGTGTATGTATGTATATGTATGTATGTGTGTGTGTGTGTGTGTGTGTGTGTGTATATATATATATATATATATATATATATATATATATATTTCAAAATGTCATATGCCAGCCTAGTTTCACTATGGACCTAATTTGCTGGTCAGGCATTGGACTTTGACCTCAGAAGTCCTCCTGGGAAAGCACCATTGTTAGTCAGATTAATGAGATCTCTTGAGCTTCAAATTGTGGGACACAAGGAACAGAGCCTGGGAGCAAGAGGGAAAAGGGAGAATGGGAAAAAGAAAGGAGAAAGATAGAATTCTTTTAGAAATGATCAAGCATTATATGTAAAAGAAATATAGGGTGCAAAAATAAGTGCTGTCACAAGAAGCCCTATTTTTAGGAGTAAAATGACTTCAGCGTTGACTTCTCCAAGATAAATGAATTTTAAAGTGTAGTGGTTAAGGCACCAGGCTAGAAACAAGGAGGCTGTGAGTTCTAGTCCTGCCTTAGGCACAAAGCCAGGTACGTGACCTTGGGCCAGTCACTCTCTTTCAGCCCTAGGAAACAGGCAATGGCAAACCACTTCCAAAATCTTGCCAAGAAAACTGCAAGAACTTGTCCAGGCAGTCACCAGGAGTCAAAACTGACTCAAAGGCCCCAAAATACATACATATATATACATATACAGTGGTACCTCGGGTTACGAATGCCTCTGTTAACGAATTTTTTTGGATTACGACCAGCTCCAGCCGCAAAAATTTACCTCGGGTTGCGAACCAGATCCATGGCCATTTTCCCTGCTGCCACGCGGTCGCGGCTTCCTGTGGGTGAGATCGCGGTAGCAAGGAGACGTTCGGTGAGGCTTGTGGTGTGTTTTGTGGTATTTTGGAAGGTTTTTGGTGTGCTTGTCAGCATGGCTCCAAAGAAAATGCAGAGCAGGCTTGGCAAGAATAATGATGATGAACGATAACGTGTTCTCTCATTTCCAGAGGGTTATGCAGCACAGGAAAAAACAACTGACTTTAGACAGGTTTTTCCCCAGAACTGAGCCTGCAGCTAAGAGGCAAAGAAGAGAGGAAACCCCTGAAGGAGATCTCCCCAATGTCCTTTTGGAGGGGGACTCTCCCTCCAAACAATAACTGCCTCCCCACCCCATTCTCCCTCCTCATACTGTGCTGTACTGTACTTTTTTTTTCATGTTTTTGTGGTTTAAAAATAAAATGCATATGTTTCAGAACGGATTAACTGTATTTACACTGAACCTTATGGGGGAAATTTGCCTCGGGGTGCGACCAAATTCGGAGGGAGGAACGGATTAACCATATTTACATTGAACCTTATGGGAAAATTTGCCTCAGGTTGTGACCAATTCGAGTTGCGACCAGAGTCACGGAACGGATTAAGTTCGTAACCCGAGGTACCACTGTACATATACATATATACATAAATATATATAGATTATGTAGAGAGAGTGTTTGTGTGTGCGATGTTTAGAGAGAGATCCATTTCACAGAACCTGAGCCTTTAAGTTTTTCTTATCGACTGTGGGATTATTTAGCCTGGACTAATACCATCTTCTTAAGAACTAGAAAATAAAATCGGATGAACTAAAGCACATATTCATTAGGGCAATTGAAACTTCCCGGATCTTGTTGATATGTTGATTTTCTCTCTTACTGAAAGGGCACCTTGAATTCCCTTTTATACGGGAATGGTAGTTTTTGCTACGTGCTGCAGTGCCTCTGGCAAACATTCACACTTCATGTCTTCCTCTCTTTCGTTTTCCTTACTGCTTATTGCTTCCATTTATTTCTTCTGCAGAAGAACGCACAGGCCTTTAACTCAAGAAGATGATAGAAACTATATTTGAAAATCCTCCCTCCCCACATGAGTCATCTTGAAAGTTCATTGCAACATAGCAAACACTGGGAAGCTGATCTCAGCTGTAGGTGTGGGGTCAATGTAGCCTAAAACGTGTTTCTTTCTTACTAAGTTGATAAGGACAAAGGCAGAGTACAGATTGGTTCATCCTGCACCACTTTGGTGCTAGAGGAGGAATAGACTAGCTGCTGTATGACAGCCCAGTTTGCAGGGGTATTTGCATGGGGTGGGTCAAAAATGTCAAGATGGCAGCCACCACCATACAATCAAAGCCCAGTCCTTTCTTATGTGCATCATGATGGATGCAAAAAAGGGGTGGGGCCAATTGCATGGTTGTGGCAGCCATGTTGACTTCCTTTGATGTTCCTCTGTGGACATCCCTGCCAGTTTTTATGATTCTTCTTCTGAAAAGGTGACTTACAACTACCATAACTGTTATTTAGCCCTCATGCATGCAACAGTAAAGGCTTATCCAAAACGTCTCTCCTATTTTTCTGCAGCACTTAATGGAGGTTCTTGAAGGCCAGGGCAAGAGACAAAACATTTCAGAGAACATTTCCATTTACTTTGCATGTAAAAAAGTAGCATGCTGCCTTATTTGTTTCAAGACCTCTCCTGCCCAGCACTGGGGGAAAAATGCTACACTTCCAAAGTTTGAGCCACAGTAAATCTTTCAAGTGCTGTTGCTCTCTATCATTTTAAGTGCCACAGACCAACGGAGGAAGTGGCTTCCAGGAAGGATTATTACAGCAGAACACCATGTTGTTTACCTTTTGGGATAACGGCAGTTAGTATAAAAACTGGCCAATTGCTTGCCTGTATATCTTTTTTTTTTCATTTTAATGAAATCTGGAATGAGAATGACACTATTAAAACTCCCACCTCAGGTTCAGCTGAGACTCAGAAACATGACTCTGTTTGGAGAACACTCACAAATCACTTTGTGATCCCCCTTTATTGTGAATTTCTCTTGTGGCTGTCAAACCCAAAGTCTTTGGAAATAATTAAGTATTTTATTGTAAGGTAGTTCTAAGAGATTAAATTTGCAATTTGATGGTTCTTGGAAAGAGTCATAAGATACTGTAGACCTCTGTTTCTATCAGAAAGAGCAGCTCCAGAAAAATGATGTTGGAGATACAAAGCAAAGACCAAGGCCGTGATTAAGATTACAACATTTTTGCTACATACAATAAGCATTACTATTATGAAAACTCAGATAATGTAAGATGTAATGGGAGATACTTAAGATGAGCGCCTGCTAGCGCTTGGTGTCATCTCTCTCTCCCATATTAGATTCAAGATGAAAAAAACATGCAAGTGAAACTTTGTTCTGGATGGACAGTTTTCTCTTTGGGGAAACCTGCTTTTCCAAAGTTCTTAACCACAAAGAAAGAAGCTGGGTTTATACATCACACTTAGCCATGAGTTGAACGCAGGCTTAAAATAAGCCAGACTTGATATATGTTAGACCAAAGCATGAATGATGGTTTTAAAACCTCAGTGAGTCAGTTCACACATTGCACTGAGCTCAAATTAAGCAAAACTGCATTATGGCTTAGCAGAATGTGTGATCCTATTCAGAGAAAGGAGAGTAAAAGAGAGAATGAAGCTTGTGCACATTCAATTTTAGCTTTTTACCTTTTCTGTGTAGGAGCTGGTAGGATTCCTGAAGAACAGGGACACCCAGTGTGATAATGATATGATAAAGGTGGCCAATATGAAGCTGTGGTTAGATTGTTAGGCTTAAATTGGAGACATATAGGCTAGAATTCTTGCTCAGCCATGGAACTCACTAAATGAACCTGGGCCATACAGAGTCTTTGGGGCAAATTTACCTTAGAAATTTAGTGTGTGGATGAACCATGTATATTGCCTTCAATTCCTCAGAGGCAGAATGTGATTGCAATAATAAATAGATAAATATGAACAAAAGTAGCATTTGAAAAACATCTAAACTACATTGTGCATGTCTGGGACTGCAGGAAGGAGCTGATGGCTCACTGTTCTTAATGGAACACATTATTTTTCCAAGTACATCACTGAAGCTGGCATCCAAGTCATGAGTGATGACTCTGATGGGTTTGAGAAAATACACCAGTCTAAAGAAAAAGCTTCTGGGAAATGACCATCATCTGGCTCAGAAAGTTGAAGAAAGTAACTTTGCCAGCTCTCAGATTCCTGGCTCTTACCTCCAACAGCCAGCAGAATGTATGACCTTCAATTTTCCCGTAACCTAAATAGATGCTCATCCCATGAAATCAATAATGGTGCTTAATACAAACAGTAGCCTCTGCTAACGTAGAAGTAACTTTGCACAGAAGACATTTGAGTCTTATTCTGCTGTGTAGAATGACAATATCCAGATTCCAGATGGATCAAGGCAAGTGTACAATGGAAGAATGTGTGGTAGCTGTTAGGAACAGAGAAAAACTGTTTAGCTTACCTTCTGAATATGTTTCTAAAACACAGTTGGATAAATGCAATTTAATTATGAGTTATTCTTTTTGTATGATAGGCTGCTATTTTGACCAATCAGCTGGTCTTTCCTCATTTTGATGCTGTCCAAAACAGTTGGATTGTAATTCTCAGATATGCTAGTTGGGAATTCTGGGAGTTGTTGTTGTTGTTGTTGTTATTATTATTATTATTATTATTATTATTATTATTTAGACTGAATATAACCGCCCACTCCAATAGGCTCTGGGGTTGCAGTCCAAAGGCTGTTTTAGAGTGTTAAAAACAGAGAAAGAGCTTTGATGACCAAAGCTGCATTTAATCATCATTGTGTTTCCTTCAGGGGCCAGCCAGATGGCACTAGAAAGTAAGTGCTGAAAGTCAGTAGTTCTTTTTTGCTGGTTTGTGTCCCACAACTGGTAATCATTGGCACAGCACCTCTGAATTTTGGTATCCCACTTAATTATCCTGATCAATGCTGCTGATGACCTTATCCTTCTGCAGCAACTTTTCCAGCTATTTAGTGAATGGCTATTACTACATGTAGTGACTACAATTTCCAGAAAATTAATTATGCTTGGAAGGGGCATCTATAATAACAATACCCATCAATTTATCCAATTTATAATAACCATACCAACCAATTTATCCAGAACATACAAAGCTAACAAGCCTCTAAACTCTTCAAATTCAGCTTTTCTACAGAGGCTGATATGAGTTCTGTTTTTGTCCAAAGACTGACCATTTTATCTTTGAAGTCTTGAAAAGTTTTGGGATGAATGCCATCTGGATATACTTACTTATTTTCCATGTGGGAATTAAGTCTAGAACAGGCCTAATCAACCTTTGGGGAATGGGGATATAGTTGGAATTTTTGGAGCATGCAGACCACTCATGAAATGCAGGCATGGTCATTAGCAAGCAAACAGAGAAGGCTGGTCCTTGCCACTCCCTTTATCTCCTCAGGTAGTCAACTATCATATCTTCACCTTCGGGAAGGGGGTAGGGCTTTAGAAAAAGGAATAAGCAGCAGCAATCCCCACCCCCCACCCCCGCCCCCAAGAATCCCCAGGAAACCATGAAAGGCATTCTTGGAAGTTGATGCTGGAGGTTGGTGCTTGCAACATGCCAACTATTTATTTATTTATTTATGATTAAAAGATTGGAAATAATGTCTCTGACTCAATAGATAACAGTCTTATCTGGGTGGAAAAGCCAAGCAAGGTCAAACCTATCTAATACCTGAATGGGAGATGACCTGGAAATGGCAGAGCTGTAGGCTGGACTGGGACATTGTAAAATATCATAGAGGAACATAATGAAAAATCACTTTTATACCATTGTCTAGAGAACTACTTACGTTCAACAAGAGTTAAGTGCAACTTGAAGAAGACTTTATTCCTTTCAATCAAGTCTGACTGGGGCAAGAAGCTTGCTGGGTGCCAGAGGAAGGTCCACCATAAGTCTCAGAGGCACCAACCTGTCTATTTGAGTCTAAAACCTCCTCTTTTTCCATCACTATTTGCCTTTGCATCGCATGCCCTTTTTCTGAAAGTCACCCTACAATATAATGAACGATGCTTCAATGAAGGTTGGGCAAATTGGCAACTCTGCTTAAGGTTAAATTGAGTCAGAGACTTCACCCATTTTATTCAGGTTAAGAACTGTGTTATTTGTAAAAGCATTCTGTATTATTCAGATTGATAATCGCTAAATTGCTAAGCTTTCTAAGTC